>NC_056748.1:654470118-654570118 GCF_019279795.1 Protopterus annectens
TTAGTCCACTGCGCTTACTACCACAAGTTCAGTTAGAGGAACATGAATAGGTTACTGCATGCCACAATTCACCTATAGTCGTAACTATCAGGAGTACAGTTTTCTGCAAAAGTGCACAGAGTAATTTCTAAGTCTTACATAGCCCAGAACATAAGTAGTATGTGTGTCATTATCAAGGAGTCAGTTTTGTTGAAGAGTGAAAAGAGAACAACATAATCACAGAAGACATCTGTGCCACAAAAGTTCTCCACAGGTAAGGAATAAAAAGTTGGTAATATCTGGCTGTAAAACTGCAGAACAGCTTAGTAAGGAGGAAAAAGAACATAACATTAGTTATAAAACAAATGCAACTCATTAAACATTTTCTACAGTATTCTGCACCCCCTCCCCCAAGACGGGAAAATAATTACTTTCCAGTGTTACTATCATGGACTCAGGTTTGTAGAAGAGTAATTTTGCTATACTTCAGAGTTGTTTTGGCATAATGGTTAAGGTCTTCACCTCAAATATAGAAGATACAGAGTTCGATTTTGACCTTGCTTATTTGGCTAGGCTTATAATGGTCCTTCAAGGCAGATAGCCTAGAGTTCACATATGAACCTATGAACAAATCACTATATGAGCAGAATAACAAGATGGAAAATATAATGCTACAAGACATCTGTTTTCCTAAGTTAAGGAATAGAAAGTTGGTCATATGTTATTTTGAAACTTAGTAAGGTGAAACAAGAACATGGCATTAGTTATAAATCTAAATAAAAATAAACTTAGAAATATTTCCACTGCAGGTACTGGGGAACATAATTATTTTCAACCCCCCCCCCCTTTCCTCTAGTGGCTGTCAGACATGAAACTGCAAGGATCATGCAGTGACAGTTTTGTCAACTCAGGAAACAGTGTTGGGGGAGGGGACTGTCAATTCATCTTGGACTACAAAAGGATACTTTGAACAAAGGTCTGCAGTATAGCTACTTTTTTGGTTGCAACAGTACAACTCATTAGTACAGTGTAAAACAGCTTTTGAGGCAACCATAAATGAGGGTCATTCTAGGAAAAAAAGTAGTTCACTTACAGAAGGTATACAAGATGACAGTGACTGACACTAATTCCTTTATAAGTCATTGGCATGGGAATACACCACTACTCCCTTGTGTCTAGCTTGACTCGTATAAAGCAAACTTGAAATGGATTATGGGAAAGAGAAAGGATTGAAGAAAAACAAGATCACATTCACTGGCAGCCATTTGTGGAAAAACATTAAAATTCTATAAGAAACACTCATTCAGAAAACAGCACTAAGAGTGATTTTGGGATGTTAAAATTGCCCAGAAAACAAAAATTGAGTTTTCCTTTAATTGAGAACTTTACTGCTAGTGTATGGAAGTCCTGTAGTATTACAAGCAGTAGAGGGAATAAATGGAGGAGCTCATGTTTGAGAGAATACAGTCCGATATACCACTGCATTAAAGGCATAAAGAAGAGGAAACTAAGCAAGAGATATGATGGCAGACTGATGGTTTGCAGATATTCCCAACTATATGCAGATATACAAGACAATTAAAATTATATTTGTTGGTGAGACAGAGGATCAACTTTGGTTATTCAGCATTATGGTCACACATGATGCTGGGCACTTTTGTATGTGCATTATAAGACAGATGCTGCTTGGCAGACAAATCTATATCATGAGCAAGTCATAGCTATAAAAAAAATTAACAATGACTTTTTTTAGAGTTAAGAATCGTAAACTCATTGCTAAGAAATGCATAACTGTACCCTTTGGGAAGTCAACCATCCTAGCTAATTACTTGGTTGATTATATGCTCCTAACAGCTGACCCAGTGGTCAGGGATCTAGATACTCATGTAGACTGTGGCCTTACCTTCAACCACCATATGGCCACAGTGGTGAGGAAATACTTTGATGTTGCGCAACTTATAAGTCAAGGCATGGCCTCTAGGTCGAATAAGGTTATTATACCACTGTACTCTGCCATTAGCAGACCAATCATAGAGTGCAATGCGCCCTTCAGTATGTGCCTGACCAGGTATGTGCAGCAGCTAGAGTGACCTCAAAGGTTCCTTACAAAAAGAATACAAGGTGTAACAAACCAGCCTTGTGCAGTCAGTTTACAGCCCATTCCCTCTATTCCGTCTCGTATAGATTGTGTAGGGATGATCTATGCCTAGCTTACAAAGCATCTGGAAACCCCACACGTATGAAACTCCTGCATATCTGTAAGTTAGTTTCAAAAATACAAGGTCTGGGGACCTGAATTTTGTCTGTGACTTAAACAGAACATGCTGGAGAGACAGATATTTGTTCCAGAAACTGCCCCTTCTATGTAACAGACTTCACCATTCATGTGTAGCTGAGTTCATCTATTGTCCAATATAATCACAATTTAGGCCAGTGGATGAAGAATAGGAAATTTACACCAGGCCTGGCATTCATGTCCCTTATGGACATAAGCAGCTTTAGAAATGTCTGGCCGTCAAGGACCTATTTGGATACAGGACATCATTATTCTTTTGAGAAATCTTGGCTAGGCTTAGAAAGGCCTTTCCGGTCATTAGCCTGGTAACAATCTATGAATCTATGTGGAACACCTGAAGTTAACTGGTTAAGTTGAAAATTCTGTTCCAGTTTTTCAGCACAAGAATACTGAATAGACGTAGGTCTGTGTGGTTTAGAAGGAACACATACGAAAATCAGTGACTGTTCCTGAATTAAGAAAAAGAAAACATCTGCAATCAATCACAGTGCAAGCCATTCGAAGTATTGCACAGACTTCTTGCAACCCTTCGGAACCCAGTAACTAAGGTAAGGAAGTAGCTTTAAATAGTCTTCTGACTCTCAGACATGTGGTCCATAATTGTTGGTTCACAATACTGGCTGTTAGACAACAATTACTGACTATATGATAAATTTATTGCTGTCAACAGCCTAGTACAGAAGACTTTGTCTACTATCAATTAAATGCTGATGCTTTTAACCACATTTAGACCACTGCCAGTGCTGGGAAATACTATGCATTTCCAGCTTACCAAAACACACCAGCTCCTGCCACAGTGTCAGTAGGTCATTCATCATGCAGCTGCTGTTTTAAACTTATTTTTATCATGTATACTCTTTTGTATTGCTTTAACGTTTATGCAAGTCTAATTAGTTTTATCTTTGTTTAATGCAACAGGTCACATATAAAGGGGGTAGATAGTCCAGTCTACTTATATTACATAAATAAAAGTAAATAAAGCATATAAATAAACTCATAAAATTCTGGCCTGCAGCCTAATCAACTCTCAGGTTTTGGCACATCTAAGGTGTTGTCACTGTAGTGGTATTTTCCTATTAGTATGGAAAATGGATACTAAATTTGATATGTGTACTGAAAAGATGAGGAACAGGAAGCTTTAATACTGAAAATATGGAAAAATTAAACTTCAACAAAACTGCAAAATCAGACCACCGGTTCACTCAATGGTATGACAACTTACATTTTCTCCAGTAAAGGAACATTCAACCTTATAAGGACAACTACTGAATGACAGAAAGATCGGTTATCTCCTAGTGACTGGCCCCTGCATCAAAAAAAGGATAAATCAAATAAGTCACATCAGTATTAACATCTGTCCAAGGTCAGTGGAAGTGTTGGGAAGACAGTATACATAAAACATATATCCAATGTGCTGTTCAGGCATGGACAATTAGCCAAGAAAAGGGAGACTGCTGCCGCAAGGTCTAACTATCCCTCTTAGTTCCTCTGTATTTAGAATGTTTAGTTACATTCAGCACACTTTCGGTTAATACATGACATCTGAGCTATGCAGTAATAAACTCATCTGCTTAAACATGGAGGAAGCAAATGTTTTCTCAGGTTTTAGAATAAAATCAGGCCACACAATTACTACCCAGTACAAGGCAAGCTAATAAGATGATACACATATATTAGAGTCTGCTTGGGGTGGGAGGAGAAAAGTCATACTGGCAATTACCAGCAGAGGCTCATCACAAACCTAATTACATAGTTTCTATCTTAATGGCCACTTTAAGCAAAGGCAGCTAAATATCCCTGCACTTAATCAGTAAGCTGAGAACTGCAATTAGTGGTGCTATTCCTGGAGGGTAGAAATATGCCAAAATAAATCTTGATCAAGCAATAAAATTAGAAAACACAACTGTAGCACTTAAACTGGATGATAAATGCTTCAGTTCTGACACTATGGAAGATATTGAAGGAGGAACACAATGCAAGAGGAACAAATGATTAAAACACACAACTAAGAAACACAGTTAAGAGTCACATACTTAGCATTCCAACTGAGTAGCAAAAATATGCTCCAGAATCAAGTCCCTGCAACAAAATATTACTGTTGAACACTGCTTGCAATTGCAATCTAAAAGATAGGTACAGCTAGGGTTACGTAGTGTAGGCCATGATATGCACAGGGTTCTCACTATCTCAGCTTTAACACATAAATGATACTAAAACAGCATGCATGAGTCAAGAAGATAATTATATGTAGATTGATATATGCTTCAAATCAGTAGCTATCCAATTAAAGGCTTCTGATGTAATGATTGCAGTAAATATGATGTGCTACATCTTAAAATCTATATTTATGATACAACTGAAAAGAGTATTTATTTGGGGTGGGGGTGGGGTAGGTGGCAGCAAATGAATTCCAAGCAGCAGTCTAGAAGATGGGGTTTAATTCCAAAAATCTTGTCTACAACCATGACCTGACCTTCTATCTGAGCCATACCAGTCTAATGGTCCTACTTCTTAAAACACAATATGCTTCAAAGGGTGACCTCATCTTGTTTCAGTTTCTGAAATTTCAATTAGCTTTTCAATGGCCATTTCCATAAGAGTGTAAACATTGTTGTCTGGAGGGTTAGCGATGGAATGTGATGGATTTTTGTTGTTGTTGTTCAAAATGCTAAACAATGACTGCATATCGCACAGTGTAACCATTTTTGACTTTTGCCATCTAATGTTCTACTTGAACTCAGAAGAAATAATTTAATACTTTAGTACTGCAAGAAGTTCAACATGAGGGCAAAAAGTTTTACTGTGGTATTTTAGGCTAGTATTTAATGTGCTGCATATACAACTTAGAAAAAAAATCCAGTTCAAGTGCAAAGACATTTACTGTAAAATCTAATGTATGACTTTCCAGCTGAATTTAACTAAAAACATTTATACCAGAGATGACGTTAAGATAACACAACAAATTCAAACACACTAAAGATGTGAGAAATTCTCAAAGTACACACACACACAATATATATTATATACATGAGCAAATCTCAAAGAGCACATACATGCACTGTTGCCTGTGTGCACATGTTTATCTACATGTGAGTTGGCCTAACGGTTCAAGTTCCTTACTGCCACAAGGTACATGGTTTGATTCACACCCTTGTAAAGTATGGTTAAGCTAATTTCTGTAGGAGACTGTCAAACAATGGGATTTAGGAATATGTTTTCTTGCAAATAAGGACTTGAAGGTCTCCAATTCTATAAGCAGAGGTCATGGCCAACATGAAGCAGTTTTCAAGATATGAACTTCAAGGCTGCTGAATAAACTGGCTTAAAAAGAGTAATAGGAAACCTGTCAATCAATAAATTCAAGCCCATCAAGAACAAGGGTTACTCAAAGGAGAATGGAAATGCAGAACCCATTTAAATGTTTGACTAGTTCACATTCCTTTGTCCACAAGGTCATGACATCAGCATGTGCATGGAATAATGGAGACACATGTCATATATGTGTCTGAGTAAGGCTACAAAATAGTTTAATAACTAGTAAGATTACAGTGGCATTATCATCTCTGATGAACCAGCTAGAAGGTCTGGTAGGCTCAATGGATCCAAGCCAGGAGATTCATCCTGGAATGAAGTTTAATTTTCCCTCAGTCAGGAGTTTTTCTTCCTTCTGGATAATCATTCTTGGAAGGCATTATGACTGGGTATGAAATATGTGATTATACAAGGAATCAGGGAAAACCGATGTAGATTGTTTAGCAATTTGTAATGCCACAATAAAGTGAAAAGATCCACCTTCATTGCCTCCTTGCCCTGATAAAGACCAGAAGAAGGGGAGGATTTCTTCAAGCAGCAAGCAGGACAGTCAGTCTCATATCACAAACTGGGCAAAGGCTACAATGATAAAACTCACAAATCCTTGGTCCAGGAAGGGGCAGAGGAGTCTATTATCACATTCACATCCTATAGCTGAGTGTCAGAGAGAATGGTGTCCCTTTTTATGGACCAGTGCCAGGCTTCCACTGTCACTGCACAGCAGACAGGAACATGTACCACTCAGCTTGTATCATGCATTGAACTGGATGCCATACCAAATCAAGAAAGGTTCAAGAGTCTCTTCCTTTTTCAGAGCCTTTACTGCAAAAATAACTGCTTCCATATCAGACTGACTTATACAGAGCTTCATCGCCGGGGTAGTCACTTGTGAACTATGGATTGTCTGAGGTAACTCTACAACCGACCAGTGAAGCATCCATTAGATGAACATGAGATGAGTTAGGCTGAAAGAATGGAAGATCCACACTGTGACTGTCTACCATAGCATGTTCCACAACATGGGTTTGACACAAAAAAACAGAAACAGATCCATGGGTATGTGGTGAATGCAGCCACTGACATATGACAATCAACTGCAGCCCTCACATCCTCCAGTGTGCTGCAGGTATCACAAAGATTGGCAGCTACTATGCTTAGAAATCACAGGAGGTTTGAGCCTGGGGCATTCACTTAATTTTTACTTACTATGAGAAAAATAACTGACCTCCTAGTCCTTTCTTTGCACAGGAATTACTGAGAGTAGACAATGCCCAATTCCTCCAATATGAAGCAAATTTTCAAAAAATGGATCCAGTGATAATGTCTTTCAAATGTATGGAAACTCCTGGGGCTGCAATTAGAGTAGTCCTGAAACCAATGACACTACTAGGCAGTCCTTCAATGGGACTGCCAAGTCCCAGTCATCTAGCTAAAAAAAAGAAAACATACATGCCCAGATCATGTGAGGCTTCTGATACAATAGCAACACCTTGGCAAATACATAAGGGACAAAGAAAAGACGAAAAATCAGCAGGCTGCACTAATCCTAAGGCCTGTCTAGAACAACCTGAAGGATATCTAAAACCCCAGACTTTGATGCACTATGCTAAAAAACATCATCACGTTCAGTGACTCAAATAGATGCCTTGTAGGAACACAGGCATGGCCTCAGACAGCTTCATCATTCAGGACATGACGTTTTCATTGAACCTAATGCCCAATGTAAGACAGAAATCTAAGAACATACACGACTGAAACCACCACGAAAAAATACTACTGTATAAAAGTCCAACTGATTTATTAAATAAAAAGAACAGATGAGCGCTTTCGCGTACCAACCAGTACGCTTCTTCAGATCTTAACATCTAAATTTATAAAACCACTTTTATACAAAGGCTCATACTCAAAATTGATCAATTAACCAATCAATTTAACAATTAAACAATTTAACAATTAAACAATCAGTGCAGTACAATAAAGTATACCAGCTTCCTGATAGCTCTGTGAGCTCTACAAGTAGAAAGCACAGAGAGAATGAGACATGCCTAAAAATCCTGTTCCTCCAAATAACTGTGCATTCCACAGGATGGTGGAATCAAATAAAATAGATACAAAGAAACGATGAAATAACAATACTTTAAAATCACCAAACACCCATCATTCATAGCGTATATTTTTCAAAAATACATATATAATATATACGCATATAAAAAATAGATACATATAGGACATGAGAAAAATAAAATATACAAAAAAAAAAAATACCTTATATACTATATTAATTCATGTGCAAAATTTCATTAATTAATTACCATAAAATAATACCTATTATATTATGTAGATACAAATGCAAACATAATTGTAAACATACCAAATACATAAAAATAAAGATGAATGTGTGTATATAAAAATGTATATGCGTAAATAAATAAATAATTAAATAAATAAATAAAGCAAATAAATATATGACAAAATGCCCATACTCCATGAAACACTACATTATACTTATTAATAAAGCAAATACTGATATTTTAATTATAAATAAATGTATTTATATAAAGTGTAAAAACCTTCATTTATTACTACGTGCTTCAAGTATGGGCTTAATATTTATGGACTGATTAAGACCAGATGATAAATGTGCTCTCAGTTTAAAAATCCACTGTAGCTCCAGAGTCTCCAAATAATTCATATTACTACCCCCTCTTCTCCTAGGAGTTACTAATTGTAACACTCTGAATCTAAAATCATGTCCCTCATTTAACATAATGTGTCTGGCTAAAGCATTCTGTTGGTTAGACTTTTTGATTTCATAAGAATGATTATACATCCTATCCTTAAGCCTTCTCTTTGTTAAACCAACATAAAATGCTTCACATCGTACGCATGTAGCTAAATATATGAGGTTAGTACTGTTGCAAGAAGCAAAAAAATCTAGGTTCAAAGACATAATCAATATCCGGATGCATGAATACTTGTGTGTCAGTAATCAAACCACACATGTTACACTTCTTACAAGGATATGTGCCCATTCTCATTTTATCTGAGTATTGTTTTACTGAACTCTGTTCATGTTCAATACAAAGTAGCCGCTTCAGGTTTTTACTGTTTCTATAAGTAAAACGGGGTGTTATACCTACAATATCTGCAATATGTGGATCTATTGTTAAAACATGCCAATTTTTTCTTATAATCCTTGTTATTTCTTTATTATCGTTAGTGAATCTAGTAATAAAAGTTAATCTCTTATCATTCATCTCCTTGGTAGCTGATGTAAGACTCTTAAAGCCAATGTACCCTTTTCTACCTATATTAGTGTTATTATTGTTATTATTGTTATTTTTGTTTTTATTTAATATCAAATTCCTAATATCTTTCACCATGCCTCTATCATAGCCTCTCTCAACGAAGAGGCATTCCATTATATCAGCCTGTTTCTCTAATTCATGGCTCACTTTACATAGCCTAATGAGTCTCGTGAACTGGCTCCTAACTATGTTGGGGAATATATGGCGGGGATGCATGCTGCTAAACTGAAGCAGAGTGTTTTTCCAGCATGGTTTCCTGTATAAAGAGGTTAAAACCTTACCATGTCTATCATGCTTATGTTGATATCTAGAAAAGTAATCACTTCACTAGAACAATCCATCGTGAATCTCAGAAAACTGGTCCTGGACTCTAGATAACAGATGAAATCCTTTAATTCATCTACAGTTCCATTCCAAAAAATAAGGATATCGTCCACAAACCTTCTGTAAAGCAGGACTTTATCATAGTATTTACTATTAAAAAGGTGGTTCTTTTCCCAGTAGTAAACTACCAGGTTAGCATACGTATTTGCGCATGGGGTGCCCATAGCGACACCCCATTTCTGCAAATATAACTTGTCCCTAAACATGAAGACATTGTTAGCTAAAACTACGTCTAATAAGGCACATATAAGTATCTGTTGATCCTGCTTAAAGTTAACATTGTGATTCAATAAGTCCCTAATGGCTTCTATACCATATTCATTAGGGATCGATGTAAATAGATTTTTTACATCTAGTGTAACTAAAAGACAAGTGTCTATTTTCCAATTAACAGAAAAATTTTCAAACATATCTATCAATTGGTAAGTATCCCTGAGTATGGTCGAAACCAATCTAACCGTGGGACTTAATGTCTTCTCAATGTATACAGATATCGTCTCCGTAGCCCATCCCTCTCCAGAGACTATGGGACGCATAGGTAGCGGAACCACCTTCTTATATACTTTTGTAAGTCCTTTGATGTAAGGAATCACAGGTTGTTCCACATAAAAATAATCATACAATTCTTGGCTTATTTGTCTACACATCAACAAGTCATAAATCCCCTCATGGATATGCTTAATAATTCTTGCTAGCGCTGTATTATCTATCTCGCTATATGTGGTAACTTCATTCAACATAGAATACATAGTTGCGTTGTAGTCAGCGGTGTTCAGTATAACAACCCCACCCCACTTATCAGCTGGCTTAATCCTAAGCTCCGTATTGTGAATTAAACTTTGTAGAGAACACCATTCCTCTCTAGAAGTATTAAAAAACATACATTTCTTTCTAGTATGTAAAAAATATTTATAAAAATCTTGTTCACAGAGTTTAATGAAACATTCTACCTGAGCTGGTAACGTTGGCGTAAAAGTACTTTTACGCTTAAGATCTGAAGGACAAACTAAAGTATTTTGCACATGAATTAATATAGTATATAAGGTATTTTTTTTTTTTATATTTTATTTTTCTCATGTCCTATATGTATCTATTTTTTATATGCATATATATTATATATGTATTTTTGAAAAATATACGCTATGAATGATGGGTGTTTGGTGATTTTAAAGTATTGTTATTTCATCGTTTCTTTGTATCTATTTTATTTGATTCCACCATCCTGTGGAATGCACAGTTATTTGGAGGAACAGGATTTTTAGGCATGTCTCATTCTCTCTGTGCTTTCTACTTGTAGAGCTCACAGGGCTATCAGGAAGCTGGTATCCTTTATTGTACTGCACTGATTATTTAATTGTTTAATTGTTTAATTGTTAAATTGATTGGTTAATTGATCAATTTTGAGTATGAGCCTTTGTATAAAAGTGGTTTTATAAATTTAGATGTTAAGATCTGAAGAAGCGTACTGGTTGGTACGCGAAAGCGCTCATCTGTTCTTTTTATTTAATAAATCAGTTGGACTTTTATACAGTAGTATTTTTTCGTGGTGGTTTCACTCGTGTATGTTCTTTGATTTGTTCAGTCTTTTGACGAGGGAACCTTTGGACTTATGGCAGCATCTAATCTCATCAAGTTTGTTTTTCTGCTTTGTGTTGGTGCTATTGTATTCACACGATGGATGTGATACCTGTTGAATTGGACTATAATCCTGAAGTAAGAGACGTTAATTTGAGATGGAATAACATCATGAATCAACGTATTAATCCTTTACTTTCGTTGGATTTACAATTACCCATAGTAGCTTCTTCAGGAGGTAATGTAGACAATTCTACTGAGTTTCATGCATTGAGTAGAGAATTAGAGAATGACTTATACAAACTGCAAAGATATGTATGGTAGAGAAGACATATGGAGGCATCTTTGCATTTTCATGTAATTCCTCATGGTATGAGGGTTCTTTGTATGCCCTCATACGGCGACAGCCACCCTGAGCTTCTCAAGAGATGGCAGGAATTGAACACAGAGCTCAGCAACAATTACATGAGATTGTTAATTGATTATTTTTGTCCCTTGAAGCGGATTTAACGTCCAAGGTAAAGGCTCTGAATAGGGATCTGCGTAACCGCTTCAAAAATTAGAATTATACAAAGAGACTAGATAATATATATCTACAAGTCAGTGCATATAGTGACAAGCTACAACTCATAAAATATCGTAAGCTGCAGCATGATTTCAGGGATTTTTCCCTTGGGCAAGTGTTTGTTTGGCCCAGATCCAATACTGTTCAACAAGTGAGAGGCAATGCAGCATTAGCAGCGCCAGTCCTCAATAATGGTGAACCTCCTATGGCTGATGATTTTGCTCCTTTGCACACAGCTCCTTTAGAACATGAGAGCAGTGTCAGTGAAACTTTTACCACACCGCCGGATGGTAATCAGATACCAGGTAATCCAGTCCATGTGGATACTCCTCCACCGAATCAACAGGCTTATGGAGAGGGGCACATGGGTAACATGTTGGGAGCCAGACACAAGTTTTCCACCAGCGGAATACAGCGTTTTTTGCTTCTTCCTGTGAGAAAGAGGCCAATATCAAGAAATCGTTCCAGCAGCAGAGGCCAAAGGAAAAGGAAGTTTTCTGGTGCGGATCAAGACCAGAGACGCTGTGTGAGAGACTAAATGAACTTGTGTTTAATTTTTCAAGGTTTGATTTTTCAACATCTGATCTTTCTTTGCTTAACAAAGGACTTACTTATATCCCCTCACAATGTAGTAGCCTGAGTGAGATGCTAACTGATTTAAGAGTTTTTGGATGCTCAGTGTCCCTGAAATTGTTTTTTAATGTTAAACAAACTATGAGGAAAAATACTTTAGTTTGTCCTTCAGATCTTAAACGTAAAAGTACTTTTACGCCAGCATTACCAGCTCAGGTAGAATGTTTCATTAAACTCTGTGAACAAGATTTTTATAAATATTTTTTACATACTAGAAAGAAATGTATGTTTTTTAATACTTCTAGAGAGGAATGGTGTTCTCTACAAAGTTTAATTCACAATACGGAGCTTACGATTAAGCCAGCTGATAAGGGGGGTGGGGTTGTTATACTGAACACCGCTGACTACAACGCAACTATGTATTCTATGTTGAATGAAGTTACCACATATAGCGAGATAGATAATACAGCGCTAGCAAGAATTATTAAGCATATCCATGAGGGGATTTATGACTTGTTGATGTGTAGACAAATAAGCCAAGAATTGTATGATTATTTTTATGTGGAACAACCTGTGATTCCTTACATCAAAGGACTTCCAAAAGTACATAAGAAGGTGGTTCCGCTACCTATGCGTCCCATAGTCTCTGGAGAGGGATGGGCTATGGAGACGATATCTGTATACATTGAGAAGACATTAAGTCCCATGGTTAGATTGGTTTCGGCCATACTCAGGGATACTTACCAATTGATAGATATGTTTGAAAATTTTTCTGTTAATTGGAAAATAGACACTTGTCCTTTATTTACACTAGATGTAAAAAATCTATTTACATCGATCCCTAATGAATATGGTATAGAAGCCATTAGGGACTTATTGAATCACAATGTTAACTTTAAGCAGGATCAACAGATACTTATATGTGCCTTATTAGACGTAGTTTTAGCTAACAATGTCTTCATGTTTAGGGACAAGTTATATTTGCAGAAATGTGGTGTTGCTATGGGCACCCCAATGTGCAAATACGTATGCTAACCTGGTAGTTTACTACTAGGAAAAGAACCACCTTTTTAATAGTAAATACTATGATAAAGTCCTGCTTTACAGAAGGTTTGTGGATGATATCCTTATTTTTTGGAATGGAACTGTAGATGAATTAAAGGATTTCATCTGTTATCTGGAGTCCACGACCAGTTTTCTGAGATTCACGATGGATTGTTCTAGTGAAGTGATTAGTTTTCTAGATATCAACATAAGCATAGATAGACATGTTAAGGTTTTAACCTCTTTATACAGGAAACCATGCTGGAAAAACACTCTGCTTCAGTTTAGCAGCATGCATCCCCGCCATATATTCCCCAACATAGTTAGGAGCCAGTTCATGAGACTCATGAGGCTATGTAAAGTGAGCCACGAATTAGAGAAACAGGCTGATATAATGGAATGCCTCTTCATTGAGAGAGGCTATGATAGAGGCATGGTGAAAGATATTAGGAATTTGATATTAAATAAAAACAAAAATAACAATAATAACAATAATAACACTAATATAGGTAGAAAAGGGTACATTGGCTTTAAGAGTCTTACATCAGCTACCAAGGAGATGAATGATAAGACATTAACTTTTATTACTAGATTCACCAACGATAATAAAGAAATAACAAGGATTATAAGAAAAAATTGGCATGTTTTAACAATAAATCCACATATTGCAGATATTGTAGGTATAACACCCCGTTTTACTTATAGAAACAGTAAAAACCTGAAGCGGCTACTTTGTATTGAACATGAACAGAGTTCAGTAAAACAATACTCAGATAAAATGAGAATGGGCACATATCCTTGCAAGAAGTGCAATATGTGTGGTTTGATTACTGACACACAAGTATTCATGCATCCGGATATTGATTATGTTTTTGAACCTAGATTTTTTGCTTCTTGCAACAGTACTAACCTCATATATTTAGCTACATGCGTACGATGTGAAGCGTTCTATGTTGGTTTAACAAAGAGAAGGCTTAAGGATAGGATGTATAATCATTCTTATGAAATCAAAAAGTCTAACCAACAGAATGCTTTAGCCAGACATATTATGTTAAATGAGGGACATGATTTTAGATTCAGAGTGTTACAATTAGTAACTCCTAGGAGAAGAGGGGGTAGTAATATGAATTATTTGGAGACTCTGGAGCTACAGTGGATTTTTAAACTGAGAGCACATTTATCATCTGGTCTTAATCAGTCCATAAATATTAAGCCCATACTTGAAGCACGTAGTAATAAATGAAGGTTTTTACACTTTATATAAATACATTTATTTATAATTAAAATATCAGTATTTGCTTTATTAATAAGTATAATGTAGTGTTTCATGGAGTATGGGCATTTTGTCATATATTTATTTGCTTCATTTATTTATTTATTTATTTAATTATTTACGCATATACATTTTTATATACACACATTCATCTTTATTTTTATGTATTTGGTATGTTTACAATTATGTTTGTATTTGTATCTACATAATATAATAGGTATTATTTTATGGTAATTAATTAATGAAATTTTGCACATGAATTAATATAGTATATAAGGTATTTTTATTTTATTTTTTTTTATATTTTATTTTTCTCATGTCCTATATGTATCTATTTTTTATATGCGTATATATTATGCATGTATTTTTGAAAAATATACGCTATGAATGATGGGTGTTTGGTGATTTTAAAGTATTGTTATTTCATCGTTTCTTTGTATCTATTTTATTTGATTCCACCATCCTGTGGAATGCACAGTTATTTGGAGGAACAGGATTTTTAGGCATGTCTCATTCTCTCTGTGCTTTCTACTTGTAGAGCTCACAGAGCTATCAGGAAGCTGGTATACTTTATTGTACTGCACTGATTGTTTAATTGTTAAATTGATTGGTTAATTGATCAATTTTGAGTATGAGCCTTTGTATAAAAGTGGTTTTATAAATTTAGATGTTAAGATCTGAAGAAGCGTACTGGTTGGTACGCGAAAGCGCTCATCTGTTCTTTTTATTTAATAAATCAGTTGGACTTTTATACAGTAGTATTTTTTCGTGGTGGTTTCACTCGTGTATGTTCTTTGATTTGTTCAGTGTTTTGACGAGGGAACCTTTGGACTTATAGCAGCATCTAATCTCATCAAGTAAGACAGAAATCTACAGTCTCCCTTGGCACTAAGAAAAGCCTGCAGTAAAGTCTATGGTTACATTATGAAAGGACAGCAGTATTTACAGCCCTAGTTAGTAGCACAGTATAGACCTATTCTAAATGTTCTGCAGAGATGGCTTTGTCTTTGATGAGATCCATTTCTACAGAAGGATGTAAGAGCTCTAACAGTCTGTCATCTGTAAACATGCTGAGAACTCACTAGTCTTTCATGACAGCTATCCAGCCTGGGTAAATTTGAAGAATAGCCCTTCTCCCACATACAGGTCTTGGTAGTAGTCAGAATTGTAAGTGTTCAGTCAGAAAAATCAATCTACTGGGAGACGCAACAAGCACAACATGGGGGGTAAGAATGCATGATACCTGTGGGCACTCATCAGTCTGTCAGGGACCTTCTGCAACACTGGGAGAAGGTATAGTGTGGAAGAAAAATTAAAGGCCAAGATGGGATGGGGGGGCACAGAAGCACTCAACCATCCTGACACCCTGCTTCCTCTCCTGGAGGCCTTTTGGCAGATCTTGGGAGAGCTCACTGAAGAGAATATACTCTTGGAAGGTGGCATATAAGACAGAGTGCATGAGCCCCAGCAAGACGGATGGCACAAAGCTGCAGTAAAACACATGGTAATCCACTATATGAATGACAGAGATGATCTTAATCAGCTGCTCCCTCATCCAAAACACAAGGACAGCTGAAAGCTTACCCAGAACCCGATCACCTAGGGAGGACTAGAATATGCACTACTGAGACAGAGATATTTGTGTGTTTATTTCTTGATTAACTAGGCAAGTGGTGTGATCCAAGGTCCCCTTTCAGACTCAATATCTGACAAAAGCTCCAGAGAGCACCCCTGCACTACCAGGCTATAACTCATATCACACTTTTCGGCCATGTAAGCTGGACCGATTAACCAAATGCGGAGGTGTGTCCATATTCATTAAGGATATCCACACCTCCAGGCTAGTTGCTCAGCATAATGCATCCGAGGTTATCCAAGTGTAACTAACTCTGGGCAAAACTGCAATCCAAATTGTAGCTTGCTACAGATCCTCCATCATGCCCCAGGATTCCCACTCCTCTTTTCTTGATGTACTGGAAAATATTAGGGTTCAACCAAACACCCTAATAATGGGCGACTTCAACTACCCCACCATTAACTGAGAAAACTACTCGTGTACCAACTTCTTAGCTCAATGCTTTCTGGAATTCATAAACTCCAATGCTCTAGATCAACTTATCCACACCCCCACCATGGGCAACAATATCCTAGACCTAGTCATTACCAACATGAGAGACTGGCGTTCCACAACTGAAGTCAACTCCTTGTTGGTCCGATCCGACCATAAGCTTATCACCCTTGATATCCACATCCCGCCCCCACCCCCCATTAAGGAAACCACAGTAAAAAATTTCTCCAAAGCCAACTTCATACTTCTTAAGACAGAAGTGGTGAACTTCATGACACCCATGCAGATGGACAATACAGTTACAACTGCTGAATCCTACACAGATGCATTCTATAAGCACTTACACGAGAGCATGGATCATGCTATCCCAAACAGAACCAAGATGCTATCCTCCAAAAAAGGAAGCCAATCTGGTGGTCCCCTGCCATAAACAAACTGTACAACAAAAGGAAGAAATTGTTGCAAAAGAGAGTAAAATCCAATGACTGGAGGAGCTCCCTGGTCAGCCCCAGTAAGAAGCTGAGATCCCTTATAAGATCCTCCAAAGCTAGCTACGAAAACAAAATCACCACTACATCCAAGGGCAACCACAAAGCATTCTATAGCTATGTCAAGAATCTAGGTGGCAACACCCAGATCTGCTCTGAGTTATAGCACAAAGGCACGAAAATTACAGAACCAACTGATATTGCCAACATCCTGGCAGATCGGTTTCAGTGCTAACTTTACCCCCCCTCTCACCCCCTAAAGGGCACATATCTATACAGGAAGAATGCAGAGTCCCTGTAATCACAACTACACAGGTAAAAGCTGCACTCTCTAAAGTCAAAAACACAGCATCCATGGGACCGGACAACATCCCAGGCTGCGTTTTACACGAACTTCAGAACAAACTGGCTCCCCACTTAAGCACCATGTTCAATATTAGCCTCACATCAGGCTTTGTGCCCACTGTATGGCACACAGCAACAGTTATCCCACTCCACAAAGGGGGAGCCACCACTGATCCCGGGAACTATCGACCTATTAGCCTGACGAGCCTGGTCTGCAAGGCCATGGAACGTATCATCATGGAACTCCTAAACAAAGACATTGGTAACCTCCAAACTCTGGATCCCACCCAGTTCGGGTTTGTGAAAGGAAGATCATGCCTCCTGAACCTGATGGACTTCTTTGAGGCAGTCACCAAAGCTGTGGATGAGGGTAAGGTGGTTCACACAGCCTATCTTGACCTCGCCAAGGCTTTCAACACCATTCCCCATTCTGGAATTATAGCTAAACTCACTAAACTAGGTATAAAGCCCTACGTCACAAGATGGGTTGCCAACTGGCTCACTGACAGAACCCACACTGTAAAAGTTGCAGACTCCAAATCTGACCTCAAAGCAGTGACAAGTGGAGTACCACAGGGTTCCATCCTGGGACCTCTCCTGTTTGGTATCTACTTCTCTGAAGTACAGGCTAACACAGAAGGCCTCTGGCTAATGAAGTTCACAGATGACTGCAAACTAGGAGCCATAGTCAAGTCCCCAAATGATGTGGACATCCTACAGAAGCGCCTCACTGAGACAGATGCCTGGTGTCAGAGCCATGGCCTCAAGCTCAAAGCCAAAAAGTGCAGTGTCATCCCCTTTGGTAAAAACTCTGTACCCATGAACTACCACATAGGCAGCAATCTACTTAACACCGAATTCTTGATAAGAGACCTTGGGACCCAGGTGGGCAGTAGTCTCTCCTTTGATAGTCACATTACCACAGTAGTCAGGAAGTCCTTCTACGTGGCACACCTCATCATAAAAGTGTTCTCATCCAGGAAAAAAGAGGTCATTGTTCCCCTCTACTCGACACTCATTAGACCCATTATAGAGTACAACGCCCCTTTTGAAATGTACCTCACAAGACATCTGCAGCAGCTGGAAAGGCTGCAGAAGTACCTCACAAAGGGGATTACTGGCCTCAAACAAATGCCCTACACTGACCACCTCAAAAAACTCCAGCTTTTCTCCGTAGCATATCTCCATCTCCGAGGTGATCTCTGCCTAACATATAAAGCTATGTCAAACCCAGAGCTGTTGGACATGCTACACCTAAAGAAATCCCAACCCCTCCGAGCTACACGCTCTAGGGACCTAAACCTTGTCATCACAATAAACAAGACATGCTGGAGGGATAGAGTCCTGTCCCAGAGACTTCCTATACTCTGGAACAAGCTACCCATCTATGTCAAGCAAAGTTCTTCATTAGCACTCTTCAAGAAAAATCTTGATGAGTGGATGGGAAACAGGAAATACATCCCGGGGATCACTTCTGTGTCTCTGCTCGACAATGGCACAGGAAAATAACTTTCTTGGGTGGTGTAAGCCATGGAACCTTGTTGGCTAGGCTTATGTAGACCCTTGGGCCGATAGCCTAGTACCTACCTATGAACCTATGAAATGCAAAAATGGTACATTTTTGTAAACAGATGAAACATGAGAAGGATATAGATAAGTCACTTACAAACAGCATTGTGAGACTATATATGTGTATAAAACTGTGTAATAAAGACAATGATAAGTATTCACCAGGTTACTCAGCTTACAAAATAACTGTTAAAATACAAGGGAGCAAAAGCACAAAAAATGATAAAATGGTACATCCTTGTATAGAAATGATGTACACATGAGCTCACTCTGTCTTTGGGAAGTAGGCTGTCATTTTTTTTTTGTCTTTCTGTGCACATGCAAGGATTTTTTTTTTCAAAATTCATACTCTGTTTTTAGTCTTATTTAAAATTCCAGCAGAAAATATAAAAAGGTAAGATTAATTGACTCACACATCTTAGGATGGAGGGCCACATTATTTGCTGATAATCAATAGATTTGTCCTGGTATACATAACCTTTGGTATGACATCAGTAGCTACACTCACATAGGACATATGAAATATCCCCCATGCATGTAGGACATTCATGTAATGCTGCTGGCTGCTGCATTCCACTTCCACTTCCCCTTCCCAACCTGTCATTAGCATAGCCACAGCTCCGGGGAGAATAGTACAAGGGACACAAAGGTAAGGTTAGTACAGCTTTGTAGCTGGAAGGCTGGCGGGTATGAAAAAGGGAGAAAAAACACGGCATATATTCAGCTAGCACTGAGTCCTCTGACAAATTTTCACTACTTCTCTGACAGGAAGGAACAGCTTAAGAAACATTAGCCCACCCTAGTGTATTTGCACGTGTAAACTGCTTCACCCTCAGCATTTTTGGTACATCCCTACTTAAAGGGGCACTATCTCATTTCTAAAATCCCATTTCTACCTCGGACCGAAGCTGAAACACTGTCACTCACTTAGCTAATCACCTCCCTTTTTGTGACATCACTCACAACGTTCTAACAATCTCGTCCTCGGCATTTCTAGATTCCTTTCTGGCACTTCCAGGTCTGTTTTCACTCCCCTGCCAGAACCAACACTGCTCATATTCATTCTGGTACATTTCCTAAAGATTTGTTTTAAGTATTTAATAGTTCCAATTTACAGGAAAATGCTCGTGGATTCAAAAGCCTGAACATAAACCGCTACGTCATGAAATGGGTTGCCAACTAGCTCACAGACAGAACCCACATCGTAAGAGTTGTGGGAGCTAGGTCTGACTCTAAACCGGTTACAAGTGCCATTCCCCAGGGCTCAGTCCTAGGACCCCTCCTGTTCGGCATATACTTCTCAGAGGTACAGGCAAGCACAGGAGGTCTATGGCTGACCAAGTTCACAGGCGACTGCAAACTAGGGGCTATAACTGACTCTCCGGCTGACACAGACATCCTCCAAAAGGTCTCACTGAGACAGATACCTGGTGTCAAAACCATGGCTTCAAGCTAAATGCCAAAAAGTGCATAGTCACCCCCTTTGTAAAAAACAAAGTACCCACAAATTACCACATAGGTGGTAGCCCCCTAAATACGGAAGATGAAATAAGGGATCTGGGGACCCAAGTAGATAGTAATCTCTCCTTTGATAATCACATTGCCAAAGTGATTAGAAAATCCTTCTATGTGGCCCACCTAATCAAAAAAGGGTTTGCATCCAGATCAAAAGAGGTCATTGTGCCCCTCTACAAATCACTCATCAGACCCATCATAGAGTACAATGCCCCATTTGGGATGTACCTTACAAGACACCTGCAACAGCTGGAAAGACCACAGAAGTACCTCACCAAGAGGATCACTGGCCTCAAACAGATGCCCTATACAGCTCGACTGAAGAAACTCCAGCTGTATTCAGTTGCATACCGCCTACTCAGAGGTGATCTCTGCCTGACATACAAGGCCATGTCCAACGCAGAATTGATGGACATGCTCCACCTATAAAAAAAAACATATCCCCTCGAACCACATGCTCTAGGGATCTAAACCTCACCACAACAATAAATAGGACGTGTTGGAGGGATAGATTCCTGCCCCAGAGACTTCCCATGCTCTGGAACAAGATTCCAATTTACATTAGGCAGAGCTCCTCACTAACACTCTTCAAGAGAAACCTTGACGAGTGGATGGGAAACAGGAAGTTTACCCCAGGGATCACTTCAGTGGCTCTGCTGGACAGAGGCACAGGAAACTAATCTAAGGGGGCGGCGAAAGCCAACACATTCCGGCTAGGCTTATAAATGCCTTTGGGCAGATAGCCTACTACCTACCTATGAACCTATAAGCTTAAAGGAAGAGTGTCAAAGATGCAGTTCTGATAACACTGTTATATTTATTGTCACCAGTGCATACTTTAAGTAGAATACAGGAAGTAGATATTACTGAATTTGTATTGTTCTGCTTCCTTTGTGACCAATTTCACCATTTTTATATCTGGAACGTCCCACTCTCAATTTTGACAGAAAAGACCACATCATTAGAGACACACCCCTTCCCACCCTCAGTTAATTAATTATTACCCTGCTTGAACTTTACCAGGTTTGTTTTCATTCCCAATGGAAAATAGGTACAAGGCTTGTACATGTGTTTTACTTTTGTACAGATTGTTCACACACCTCCTGGAAGTTTCACATTATCTCTGTTTTTTGTTCATTAATTAACTCACACAAGCTTATAACACTGTTTTGGTATACTTACAGTTCACACCCATAGCTCTTTAGGCTTTGTTGTACTGTCTTAACCCAACAGCCGTGTTGTTCAGGAATGGGCGTGGCCAGTGTGACTGACATGCCTAATGGATGTGATGCAGAATGCAAATGACGTATAATTGACATGCCATGCAGAATTGTATCTGACATCATGAATATCCATTATCTAATTGTACTTTACCCTCTTCCTCAATGCAGTACGATCTTGGAGTTGCTATATTCAAGCAGGGGGTGTGTGGGGCTGTGGGTGAAGGAGGGCTTGCCCCACTGCAAAAGTGAAGAGGAAAAAATAAAGATTTGTATGTCTGCGTGCGTGTGTGTGTGTGTGTGTGTGTGTGTGTGTGTGTGTGTGTGTGTGTGTGAACACCTAGTCTGCACTCCTGAACCAATGGCAAGGCACTTGCCAAAGAAACGCTGATGGGGTTGCAAACAGCAGCAGTCAAACTTAAAGCTTCAGCTAAAAATCTGTCCAGTGTGTAAGTGAAAATGACACAGAAGATGACAAACATTAAATACGTGCCTGAAAGTTCTGTAGTATTTACAAGTCTGCACTATCTGCTTTCTGCATGCAGAGAAGCAAGGATGAATATTCATGCGGACGAGTAAAACTTCAAAATGTTTATTCATGAACTTAATAAAATGTCACCTGGTGCTGGGTGTTGGGCAGGGTTTGGGTGGCTAGCCGGTGGGTTAAGACAATAAAACAAATCTGCTCCTTAAAGCATCCAGATCTTTTTTGAGGCTAGCTTCTTTAACCAAGTGACTAATCAACTAATAATAGGAAGTATTAGAAATTGCAAACTGTTATTAGCATAAATGGCACTATGATTTTTAGTTTATGATGTCTTGCAGTATAGAAATGAATCAATTAATTTTGCCACTTATTCATATTTTCGTATTTCTATTCATATATTCCTGGCTGAGATCTCTACATGTTACTGATGAGTATGGTGTGAAATGCCATAGTGGGAAATACAATACACTTGAGATATTGCTAGCAATTATGAAAATAAACTATATTTCCATATTTACTTAGTAGTTCAAAGACAAATTGACTTATAAACTGTTGCAAGATATCAGGTGAAACCTTAGATGGTCTTTAAGAAAACTGTCTTAGATATTTGCACTATAAGCTGAACATCTTTACAGGTATTCAGTGTAATTTATATTGCTAATTATACAATTAAGCACATTTTCATAGTTCTGTAAATACCTCAACAAGCATACACTCACAGAGAAATTTTTTGTGAAACCTTATGTCTGGTTAGCAAAAACGTTATCCCAATGTATATCTAGGTAGTATAGCTTCCAAGATTTGACAATATGTTTGTGAAAGTTTAATAAAAAATATAAACTGAGGTTTATGTGCATAATAATATATTAAAGTATTTATGGAAAGACTATGGATGCATTGACTATTATCACTGTAAAGAATACTTCTTACTGACAGCATTGCTACTTCTATAGTTTTAATAGCTTTTATTGTTCACAAAATATTTACATTTGTTTATCTTACACTTTTTAATTTTATTTTTCAGAAAATGCCCTGGAATGTGAGATATATGTAGGTTGCTAGAGGTGGGACATTGCACACCACATAAGTATTAATGAGTTAAGCCTCCCAACATGACGTGGTGTACATGAGCAGAAAAATATCTGACAAGACGTGAAGAAACTCACCAGTGGAACTGTAGAAATATACTTCCTATTAAGAGTTTTTTGGTGTGTGTATCTGCAATCATGGCAGTATAATTCAGAGAGGAAATATGTCTCAAATGTAACCACCTGGAACATGTTAACTACAACAAAGATTCCTGGGTGAACAATGACTGCTCTGCATCCAGAAATGTAATTTATTCTTTACTGCAAGTAGATTATCTTAAAACATGAAAAAGTTCAGTGTGTAGCATTCCTGCATTGCTGGGGAAGAAATCCTAAAATAATTTAACTCTTGACCTTTTCTTGAAGAGAAGAGAGTTGAGTTTTTCTAATCATATCAACCAATTGGTTAATGATAGTTATAGAACTATAGGTTGTATAACACGATTTATAAAGTCTAAGAAATCAGAAATGATGAAGACATTGTATGTTAATTACATTAGACCCAGACTTGAGTATGAAACAGTATGGAGACCTTATAAGAAAACAAACATGAGTAAACTGGAAAGAGTACAGAAGGAATATATCAAGAGCATCTGTGGATGTGAAAATTTGAGTTATTATGAAAGATTAAAATATCTGAACTTGTACAGTGTCTCATAGATATTTAAGAGGAAATCATATCCAGGTATATATGGAATTTAGTGACAACTATCTCTGGGAATGTTTGAGATTATCAAAAAGTAGTAGACGGTCAAGACCTTCAAGATGGCAGCACATTGAGCAACAGCTTAATTCTAGCTCTCCCAGTGTGAAAACAGAAAGTTAGCAGCAGAGAAAGCCACTGGACCTGTATTTCTGGGTACATTTCAGTAACTGGCTAGTAAGTGCCCTGTCTGGATGCCAGGGAAAAAAGAAATACAGACAACCTGAAAGACAATCAGCTACAAAAGGTGAAGAAAAAACCCAATAACTAAAATACGTCTAACCAGTATCCACAGCACCACAGAACTCAAAAATACAGGTTCCTGATGGTCAATGAAGGCCCCAAAGCACAACAGCAACAAACTTTAGCATACAAAAAGTTTATTCAATGCTTTCATCTGAATAGACTTCATCAGAAAACTGAAACACTTAGTTCAATAAAATCACTCATTTTATACTCTCATTAATTACCAAACAAGACAAAACAATTACACTTTTTACAATATTTAAAAACAGAGTGTCCTCAAATCACCTTTTTATCTTTAGTTTAATACACTTTAAGAAACATTTAATATTAATGGATTCATTCAATCCAGGTGGCTTCTCTGCTTCTAATTTTATTTACCATAATGTTTCTCTCTGTTCAAGACAATCAGTGTAATAAAGAATTAAGGTTCATGAAAAGTGATAAAGGGGGGAATATAGTCATCAGGACCACTGAGCAATACAAGAATAGTATGCTTAAATTGTTAGAAAATGATGATGAATACCAAAAAGTGACAGTAAGAGATACTTTTGATAGTTATAGACACATTTACACCTTCTTATATGATGCATTAATGAATGAAGAGATGGATGAAGACAGGAAAAAACACTGACTGGGGAAAATCCTGCAGCTGTTCAGCAAAAAGCAGTGCAATATCCAGGCATGACTTCCAGTAACCTAGAGCCATTCACGTGACTACCCTCCTTTCTTCATTCAGGGTCTACGTATTAGTTTTGCCTAAAGTGTTTGGCAGTGCTCTGTACAGACTCAAGACACCTTGAGTGACATTTTTCCTATAAAAGCACAACTGAAATTTCTCCAGTACCTATTTGCATACAGGACAACAGTTTGCAGTGACAAACAGTGTCCACATAGTTGCAAACCAGATACTCCTGACAGTGATTGATATTCTCACTCCAACTGTCTAATCAATAAAAAAGGGTCTGTTGCTATAGATATGAACTTCCCTACTGTCTCCGTTACTGGGTTGGTGGACATGGGCATCTTGAGGCAATGTAGAAATTGCCTCATGTTTACTGATAACCAATTAATTCTCAAACAAACTGATATGGAATGTGAGAGATGTATTTACATAATGTCATTGGAGGCAAAGCTCTCACATAAAAGTACTCCTAATGTCAATAAGGTTGTTAGTAGTACACATGATGCACCCATCACGCACAATTCAAAGCAGGCATATTGGCTCACATATGCTGAGGCACTTACATGTACCCTTTTTAAACCACAAAGACCCCCTAGACAAAGTATACATAACCAATACCCTCAGCAGCCCCAAATGCACTCTTTCAAAACAACACTCCCATCAACACATAGATCTACATCTCATGGACCTCTACCTCTAAGTCCATAAGGCAAGCCACCACAAAATCCAACATTCTAGTCATTGAAGACTCCATCGTGAGACACAATGATGTCCTTCTCACCAGGCTGAGTAAGGAGAAAATTACGGTCAGTTGCTTATCAGGATATAGGATCCACCACATTATGCATGCAATCAGGTTATTGGATTACAATTACCAACATAGTCCATATGGCAGTAAATGACCTGAGAAATACCTCCCTAGATTATATGAAGACAGACATCATGGAGCTCTCGGAATATGTGTCTCAGGCTGGTATGAGCCTAGCATTGAGCAGCATTTCTACCTCTCCAAGGATGATGCCACAATACGAACAAAAGATGATTAACTTTAATAATTGGCTTAGTTTCTGGTGTCATTCTAAGAGGGCACAATACTTGTCAGCATGGAAAGAGATGGTCAACAGACCATGCTGCTTTGCCAGAGATGGTCTGCACCTCTCCCCTTCTAGGCTTTTGAATATTAGCTAAAACATTGTATTTCCCCATAGTACCTTTTTTAGGCAATGCCAAACTGAAAGTACTTTCGACATAGCAAATCAAAACTATGAAAATCTAAAGGTATTACTACTCAATGCTAGGAGTCTAAACAAAAACCTCCACTCCCTAGATGCTCTCTTTACCCTAGAGAATGCCGACATCTGTGCGGTCACTGAGACATGGTTTAAAGCTGTGGAGAGCAAACTAACAGTGCAAGGTTATAATGTCTACCACACATTTAGGCCAGCTACTTCACAGGAGGGGAATAAAGGTAAAGATGTCTCTATTTACATCAAAAATAGATATACTTCAAGGCTGGTCAAATGCACTTGAGCTACTCCATGTTCAAATCACCATAGGTAAAATCCAATGCCACTTCCTTGAAAGCTATAGGTTTCCCTCTATGACCCAGGAAACCCATACCATGTATTTAAACTTATTAGAAACACTAACCATCCAACCCATTACCAAATACATGGGTGACTTAAATTACCCCACTATTAACTGGGAATCCTATGTGACACCAAACATACATGTACAGAGATTCCTGGATTTTGTAAACACAAAATCCATGGACCAGATAGTCAGTACACCAACCAGGGGTGCAACCATACTGGATCTGGTCCTCACTAATATGGGAGACTGCTGCACACACTCCCTACTGTAATGCCTTCCCTGGTAAGGCCAGACCTCAAAATGGTCTCTTTTGAAGTAAAAATAAAGCCTGGACCCCCAGCTAAACCTGGAATATTCAGGAAGTTTTCTAAGGCTAACCTCCTGCTATTAAGTGAAAACCTGGCAAAATTTCAAGCCCCCATAAACCCTGAGAATACCGCTGCATATGCAGAACTATTCACAGAAACCCTGTACAAGCATGTTCATAGCTGCATAGAGGCAGCTGTACCCACCAGGAAGAAGTACAGAACTAAATCAAAAGACAAGGTGGAATCACAAAATCAATAGGCTGTATAACAGGAGGAAGAAAATCATGGCAAAAATTAGGAGGTGCAGCACCCTGCAGGATAAAACACTCTTATCAAACTAACTAAATAACTCAGAGGACAAATAAAGTCTACCAAAGCCAAATTTGAGGTAGGTTTGGCCTCCCAGGACAAAGACAACCATAAGGCATTCTTTAGCTATGTCCACAACCTCAAAGCAATACACAATTGTGTGCAGAGCTCATTGTAAATAGAGCCACCTATACTGACCCAGAAGATATATCAAACCTCCTGGCTAATAAATTAAGCTCCAACTTTACCCCTCTCTCCCCCTCAACCTTCCCTCAGGAAATGTCATCAAATAGAACTCTCCCTATTACCACTAAGGAATAGGTCCTTAATCCTCTCTCTAAACCAAGAACACTGCATCAATGGGCCCGGACACAATATTCCAGGATGCCTTCTAAATAACATGAAACATGACCTATCAGGGGCTCTGGAATTACTATTTAACTGTAGCCTCCAAACAGGCTTTGTGCCTCACGAATGGAGAAAGGCAACACTCATCCCTCTGTACAACGTTGGGCCATCTACAGACCCTAGAAACTAAGTCTCACTAATCTTATATGTAAAGCCATGGAAAGAATTATCATGGAGATGATCAATGGAGATATAGTAAACCTCCAGACACTGGACCCAACCCAGTTTGGTTTTGGGGCAGATCATGCCTACACAACCTGGTGGACTTCTCTGAGAAGGTGACCAAAGCAATGGATGAAGGCAAAATCTTTCACACTGCCTACCTTGACCTGGCCAAGGCATTTGACACAATACCCCACTCGGGCATTGTTGACAAATTCAAGAGGTTAGGTACAAACCTATATATCAACTGGTGGATAGCCAACTGGCTTACAGACAGGACCCAGGAAGTTAGAAATGGGAAGTCCACCTCCACAAAAAGGCAAGTCACAAGAGGAGTCCCTCAGGGATCAGTCCTTTGACTGCTCCTTCTTGACATTTACTTTTCAGAAGTCAAGCCAATGTCAGTGGTCTCTGGCTGACTAAATTTGCAGATGATTGCAAATTAGGAGCTGTCATTGAATCTCAAACTGACACAAATGTTCTCCAGGAGGGGCTGACACAGACAAACAAGTGGTGTCAGAAATGCATAATAATATCCTTTGGGAAGTCATCCATCCCTGGTAACGATCACATTGAAAACATATTGACAACACACAGCTTAGAGTTGACCCAGTAGCCAGAGACTTAGGAACACATAGATAGCAATCTAGCCTTTGACCATCATGTGTCTACTGTGGTGAGGAAATCATTCTGTGTGTTGCGCAACTTATAAACAAAGGTATGGCATCTAAGTCCAAGGAAGTCATTGTTGTTATTTGTCTTTTCCATGTAAGGGGTCGCCACAGCGGAACTCCGGTCCGCTAATGATTGGCAGTAGATTTTTTTACGAAACAGCGAGGTGCCAGCTCGTTGCCCAACCTTCAACAAAGGCATGCCCATTTACTCATGCATGTCTTTTGAACGCTACCCAACTGCGGGGAGGACATGCAGACTCCACACAGAAGGCACTCCCAAGCCAAGCCGAGAATCGAACGGGAGAACCTCTTGCTGTGAGGTAACACCGCTACTGCTGTACCACCATGGAATAAGTCAAAGGAAGTCATTATACCACTGTATTCAGCATTCATCAGAACTATGCTCCAAACCTGGCTATGAGAAAGTATCCTAGACCTTTAATAGTAAAGATGCAATCTTGCCAGCAGAAGGAGTTGATTTTGACAAAACTGTGGCAGAATGACAAAGTACTAAAAATGGGAGACACCATAGTCTTTGTGGAGAATGACTACTCATTGTACACCAGGTAGAGGAGGAGTAAATTTATTCCATAATTCAGGGAATGTTGAGAAGCAGGCTTGAGATTCAAACTGATGTACCTAGCTGTCTTCAAAATATTTTCTCTGGGGGGACAAAATCATTTTTGTTGAAGTACATGCTAAGGAGAAAATCCAAATGTTTGTCCAACAAAAAGTGAGCTGTGAAACAGAAGGAGATTCTGCTTTTTCTTCTTCTGGTAATAAAGAACACAGAGAGACTGTGCCAGTGAAACCTTTTTACAATGTTTAAACAGAAATTGCTTGAGAGAAGCAAAAAACTCAAGAGTCAACTAGAAGAACTGAGAGTATGTTAGAAATGAAGCAGAAACAGAATTTGGGAGATGGAGATGAACTATAATAAAACCAGTAACTTGGAAATTAACAAATGTGGGATTAAAAAGCAATAATTATATTTGCAAAACATGACAGTACCAACAAATCTGAAAATACTGGACTTCTTTTGGACTCTGTTAAACTTGTAGGGGACTCTAAAGCATATGCCCTATTTCATGTCGTTAATGTTTGGAAAAATACTTAGGAGAGAGGAAGAGGAGGGAGAAAGTTAACTGTAAGTAAAACAACTTTTAATGGTACTACTTTAATAGTGCATGGTTTTCTTTACATGCTATAAAGTTTTCTCAGTTATTTTTAAGTGTAATGAGGATACTAATGTAAATAAGTGCTACTGTTTTTTTCTCCCTTCTTCTCTCTTTCTCCTTGTTCAGTTTTAAACAATGTAAAGTTTAAAATAGGGTGGAAATGAAAGAAGGGGAGATATGGTTAAGAAGTAACAAGAATTATTTAGAGGGACTGACAGATATTAAATTTTTGTAAAATAGTGGGAATCCCACAGAACAAGAAGAGGAGCAACTGTAGAATGCTAAACAGAAACTAAGGGGTTACCTCTGTAATATGCATGAGTTTAGAAAGACTGCTGTTAAGCAACTATTTTTTTTGCTAATAATTCTACAGCACAAAAACTTTTAGCATAGCAACTCAGGCAACAGAAAGAAGAAAGTGTTGTTACCAAGCATAGGCAGCCTATAACAAGGAAGATAACACGAGATTCTGTAGCAGTATTAGAAATATTTTGGAAATTGTATGAAAGTCTGTATAAAGCAGAGAAATACAGAAATCAAGAATAGGTACAAATGGAAATGTTTATGGAAGAATTAAATATGCCAAGGTTAGAGGTAGATAAGGCTCAATTAATAACAGTTAGGATAGGAGGAGATGAGATAAAAATGTTGATGTATAACCAATCTACAGGAAAGTCCCTAGGAAAAGGTGGTATTCCTGTAGAAGTTTGGAATCTAGGAGTGAATAAAACTGATAAAGATATGGAAGGATTTGTTTAACAGTATTTTAAGAGGAAGAGAAGCACCAACATCCTGGAAGAAAGTGGTGGCAGCTGAAATACCTAAAGAGGGTAAAGATGCATCGGATCCAGCTTCATACAGACCCATTTCAATAGTAAACTATGATTATAGCGTGTTTACATTTATAATGGTTAAAAGAATGGCAAAAGTGATGTCAAAATTGATAGATATGATCAGTGTGGTTTTGTAAAGCAGAGGCAAACATTTGACAACATTAACAGAACACTGATGACCCAGAGGGAAGCAGAATGTAAGAAAATGCCACTGTTACTGGTGGATCTTGATGCAGAGAAAGCATTTGACAGAGCAAACTGGGACTTTATGAGTAGGGCAATGGAAGCATTTGCATTCCCTGATAAAATTATAAGGTTGATCAGGAGGCTGTATGAAGGATCAGAGGTGAAAATTAAAGTAGGTAGGTTCCTCTCTGATAATTTCTGCTTGAGCAGAGGAACCAGGCAGGGTGGCCTCTTTCCCCTTAGCTATTTGCATTATATTTAGAACCATTACTCGGAAATTCAAGGATATAATTGGTTTTGTAATCAAGAAAAGGTGGTTCTATTTGCAGATGATGATATTTTATACCTGATAAAACCAGAAAAGGACATTAAAGTGTTGTGGAAAGTTTTGAGACTGTTTCATATCTTTTTGGGACACAAAATTAATGAAGCTAAAACAAAGCCAATAGTGATAAATTGTGTACCCACACACAAATTGGTTCAGCAACATCCATACTTATAGGGATATGACAAAATGAAGTATTTATGAATATGGATTAAAAATGCTTCCCGTGTGGCAGCTAAGGATATGTGGGAAGAGACCAAACAAAAACTGAGAAATTGGAAGCTCCATTATATGGGTATGGATAGTAAGATACAAGCAATTAAAATGTTTTTAGCCCCTTTAGTCTTATACACAGGTCAGGCATATTTTAATCAATCAAATAAGAAGTTGTAGATAGCAATTAATAAAGATCCGAAGGATTTTATCTGGAATGGGATGATGGAAAGAGTCAAGTGGGATAAGATGATTCTTCCAACAGAACAAGGCGGATTGGGATTGGCTGATTTGAAGGGGCATTTCAGAGTTACACAGTTAAGCCTTCTATACATACCACAAGCAGAAACCTATAATTCAAAGTGGAAAGGGATGATGAAACAGGGGGGGGGGGCTCAAGAAACAAGGAAACACTGGATTTCTGGATGCAGACCTTTAAGGGGAATAACAATAATCACACAGAATATTATATTCATAAAGTAGCAGAAAGTATTCTAAGAACTAAGCCAACACAAGAATGGAGAAAGGAGATTCTACTGAAAGGGATGATTGCAATTAGGGATATAGTCAATAGGCAAGAGGGGGGTGGAATTTATTGGAGAAAACTAGCAAAGGAACCAAGGTATTGGGAGCACATAACTAGAGAGGGAAAGATGATAGAATGGGAAGATGCCAAGAATTTATTTGGACTGCAGGTTACAGACTGCCTTCCCTATCAGGGATTGATATCAGAGTATTGACAAAGAGAAACAAATGGGGGGGTCCTAAACAAAAGACCAGCACTGGTAGAGTTTTTAGTATAATCTAGAACAGAAGCTGCTGTTAAAAAGGAATAAATAGCAGAGCTTGGAAAATATTGCATGATAACTATAAGAATCAGTCAGAGGAGGTTACAAAGGATTGGGAAGACAGACTGAAAAATTAATTCACAAAGAAACAATGGATGGATATATTTGTTTCCTAAATCTGCAACAAAATCTAGAAGATTTAGGATTTTTGCTTAGAAATGTTTACACAGATATTTTTATAAGCCCAAGTAGTCTCCAGAAAATGTTTTCCTCCATTAAACAGCAAATGTTTGTGTGATGTGGGAAAACAGGTACTTGGGAAAATATTTTCTGGGAGTGTAATGGGCTGACAGACTAAAGATTCACTGCAGACTACTCTGTCAGAGATACTGGGTGAGCAAACTGGTATAACTTTGAAAATTATTTTTTTGAGCTATGGTACAGAATTGGAACTGTCTAGATATAATGAGGCCTTGCTGAGTCTAATTATGGTGGCCAACAAAAAGCAATTACTTGAAAATGGAAATCAAAGTCTAAAGCAACTGTACTAGAAATAGTGAATATAGTAACACTGATAAAACAACTAGAATTGCGAACTTCAGAAAAGCGGAGGAGCAAATTACATAGGAAAAAAATTAAAACTGTGGGAACGACACATACATGGAAGGAATGAGGTTTAAAAGAAGGCAGGATTTGATTGAGCTATGTAACTTTTGACTGACAATAATTGGGTAGATTATAAGTGATGTATAGAGTTTGCAGCTAAAATTGTGTCAATAATGGTCTGTGATGTAAAATGCTTGCAGCTGGGACTGTGTCAATATGGTTTGTTTTCATTTATATAAATTTATGATTGCCTGTGTCTTAACTGACACTTTAATAAGGATGTTTCTTGCTTAAAAGAAAGTAGTACAGAATCATCAGACAACCTACGCAGAAGAATCTATAGGAATGAAAACTGGACTAATTGGTTTTCTGAGAGAGACAGCGAGAGCAGCTGATGCATGGAATAGGCTGTAACATTACATTAAACCAAGCACTAGTTTTGATGATATTTTTAAGAACACCTGGACACTTATTATGGGAACAACTGTTTTGGTATATTGGCAGGTTAGAAGGGCATTATTCCCCATGCATGAAATATTATGAATGTAAAACATAACACTTAGAGAAAAAATTGTCAGCCCAGAAATAATTTTCCAATTTATTAGACACTTGATCTTTACAAGGTTTAATGGAAGTTACATATACAGATGCACATATTACTGAACTATTTGAACCAGTAAAGATAACTCATTAAGCAAAATCAACAATCATCAGCTTTTAGTAAATTGTAATGAATGTACATACTTCCTGGATAAAGAGTAGCATTTTTCTAAAATATTTTCTGCTAACTGGCAAACTTACTAAGCACAAGTGTCCCTTTTCATGGGCAACTGGAGTGAAATGCTTACAATCAAACATTTTACAAGTAGAAACTGAAGGAATCAAACCTATCACTTCTGGATGATTAGCATCATGCAGCCTTAATCCACTGAGGTATACTGTCAGAAGTTCACTAATTTCCAACATGATTCAAGAAAATAATAACACTGCCAAATGTTACAAGCCCTTCAGCAAAAAAGTTTATCAACTACATCCTAAATGACAAAAATAAACACATAACAGTACATTTTTGTGACTATTACGTCTTCAAAACGGGTTACCTTCATTTTATCGACAGCCTATTTGACTGAAACCCATTTGATCACACTTTCATTTGACTGACAACTAGTACTTCAGCACACTTTAAGGCAAATAACAGGGATTTGCCCCCTTCCCCAATGTCGTGTGATCCTGGAGTTGGTATATATCGTTAGGGGGGGGGGGGCGCAGCAAATTCTGCACTTTTTGCATCATTTTCTTCTTTTAAACGATACTGGGTGGTGGGCTTCACCCCGCACCCACCAATGTGGGGAGCTGTGCCCCCCCTAACTTTATATACCAACTCCAGGGTTGCACGACATTGGAGAAGGGGGCAAATCCCTGTTATTTGTCTTCAAGTGTACTGAAGTACTAGTTGTCAGTCAAATGAAAATTCTATCAAATGGGTTTCAGTCAAATGAAATTTCGATCAAATGAAGGTGACTCCTTCAAAACAAATCCAAAGTGATCTTAATCCTTTTGCAAAATGCAGCAAAGTCCACAGCTGTTACCACTTAATCACACTTAATTAGTGTGTTAGCCAAGTCACATATGTTTAGACTGTCAGTGTTTACAACAGATGAAGGATAATGCATCTAATATTCTTACATAACTAAAATGCAGATTGACTGAAGGGGTTATTCAAGACTATAGGTAACAATAACTATCAGAAAAGCAATGTCCAGCAGATCAACAAAAAGCTGAATCAGTAAGGGAAAGGGGATTTAAAGCTCATCATAACAATCAGTAGGTTATTAACAACACAGAACTGAGATACTACCTGGCACAGTCAACTTCCACAGAATCTAGATATCTAACAAACCTGAAGTCAAGAAGTTGGTAGATCCTGCCAAACGTTTACTTTTTAGAGAGGAAAGAATGTCAGACAAATGGCAACTGCACCCAAGATTAGTGATCTTATGGCAAAGTAGGTGCATTTAAATGTCATAACTATACAGCATACAAAATATAAAATTAACAGTAGCATGCACCTTCGGTTGTCATGAAATGGTAGGTATAAAAGACTACTGAATATAATAAATAACATGTAATGTATGTTGCAATTTGTAATGTTTGTACTACTTTTCATGTTTGAATGACAGTCATCACTAGAACTATTAAGTGGCAGGTTAAATGCACTAATACACTGGAAGAGACGATAGTCATCTCTAAAAGCGTTAGGTGGCAGGTATCTTCCAAATGTTCTACTGTTAATTTTTAGAAATTACTTACAATTCAGTGAGAATTAGTGATATTAGAAACTAGAGTAAATAACAGAGAATCAATAACAGACTCAACTACATTAATATAAATTACCAGAAGCAAATTAAACGGTTGCAGTTAAACTACTGTTTACATAAAAAACAAGTGAAATATTATTTAAAAGGTGATACATTACAGTGTCTATTCTTGTATTTTTTATATAAAAGAACCATAAATTCAACCTCTATGGAATTGTTCTTAGTAGCAAAAGTGTATGTTTATTTGTTTAATTTGGCAGCCCTCTAAATTGCTTGTGCATGTGTGTCTGTGCACGCGTACATCTTAAAATACACATTTTACCCAGGATTTGTTTATTTGCCTTGCACTCGGTGAGTGACAACATATATTTCAGTTCTCTCACAACTGTGAAAGGAATAAAGAAGGTAACAGAAAAAAATGAATGAGTTTTACATTATAAATGTAATTATTATTTTAGTAGCCAAATGTACTTATTTTTTGATACTGACTTCATAAAGAATATTTATGAATAGCATATATATGGAGCTTAATCAGATTGTCAACTAATGGCAAGCTATAATTATTTAAACATGTTTACATCTTACTTTTAAAAGATCTTGGCTTTGCTGCACCATTTATATTACTTCAGCTGAAATTTAAGAAAGTTAACAACAAGCTCAAATATGAAGGTAGCAAAAACCCCATAACAAAAACCAAAGCTAATATATACTGAAAGGTATTTTTTATTCAAATTAGCTTAGCACCGTCATTCTCCTTATCAGATATGTATGACATATAAACAAGAGTGAAAAAAAAAAGTTGCAAAAAAATCACCTAAGAATGAAAGACCACTCAAGTTAAAAGCCATTTATGCAAACAGATGTTAAAACAATCAAGTCAAGTCTTTTCGTCTTTTCCTGGTTAGGGGTCGCCAAAGCAGAACTCCGGTCCGCTAATGATTGGCAGTAGATTTTTAGTTATTTTTTTATGGTGCCGAGTTGCCAGCCCAACGCCCAACCTTCAGCGAAGGCACACCCATTCACGCATGTCTTTCGGAGGCCATTCGACCGCGGAGAGGACATGCAGACTCCACACAGAAGGCACTCCAGCCGAGAATCGAACAGGAGAACCTCTTGCTGTGAGGCAACAATGCTACCACTGTACCAAAACAATAAATAACTACAAAACATTCCTATGATATTTTACATTTCTGGATTAAAAAAAAAAACATTTACTACTGATTAATTGGTGAGTCCAATAGGAAATTCACCCCTAACAGAATAAGCAGATAAAATTCATATTTGTCTAGAAATACCTCCAACTTATTGTCCCTTTCACTCCTAGAACTACTCATATCACTCAAGTATAACAATAGAAAAAAGAAAAGGAGATGAACACACTATACAGGATTCCTGCAAACTGCATCGTGTTGAAAAGCTTTTTGGACTTCACATTTTAAATCACAGGATTTCATTTTCTGACGGTCTTCCCAAATACAACACATTGCAATAGATACAAAATGCAACATAAACAACACAAAAACAACTGAGATCATAAAAGAGACAGCTTCCTAGATTTGGCCAGAAAACGTCTTATGTATTTCTCAAAACTTATTTTAAACATACTAATGGTGTGGTATGGGGCAAGATTAAATGAATTCCATTTCTTAAAACAGCTCTCCTGATTAGCATCTTTCACACTCCCAGTCACTGCTAACAAGCCTACATAAAATGCATTGTAAATAGCTTTAAAGAAGCCATGGTTTTGGCTGTATAGGCTAGTATTTGTTATGCTACGGTTATTAATGATATAATAAAAAATGGAGTTAGCTCACATCTTTTATGTTTCTACTCTGGGCTGTGGCTAAAAAGGGACTTGGGAACATTTCACTTTCCTGATTATCAGCTTATTTATCTGAATCTGCTTACCATGATACTGCACTAATCCATTAGGAAGCTATTTCAGGCATAACCTGTGATTCAGGGAAACAGAGCTGAAACTACACTAAATCACAGTGGCAGATATTTTAGGGATGACAAGTTGCAGATTTAAGACTCACATATCATCAGAAACATTAGAGCAAATGTACTGCAACATTCTGACAATGCAGTGCAGTACTTAAGTCTCAGGGGAGTGGGAACTTCTGCTACCAGCAGTGACTGAAAAGGTTGTGTTGGGTAAACTGATGACTGATGATGGAGGGACCAGTACAGCACAGGCTGTTTTCTGCCATCTTAAAATGATAGTGTCATTACAATTTGAGCACAAACTGTAAAGGAAGTATCCTGTGTTTCTCACAAATATAATAAAGAAAGAAGTCTAACCTTCATGGGCAGTGTTTTGGATTGTTGAACAGTGGTATTCATATTAATAGGCCAAGGCAATAAATCTGCAGATGTTCTTGGTTGTCCTTTCTAATGACTCAGGCTTTTCTGGAAATAATAAGTCATCATCAGGGGTAGCCCATACACATGCACCACCTGTGGCAGTAGGTTGCAACTTCTAACTGTTGCTCTGCTTTGAGAGTACGAACAAGCATGAGCTTCCATAGGTTCACAGGTTGGTACTAGGCTATCGGCCCTAGGGTCTATACAAGCCTAGCCATAACAATTCCCTGGCTATTTTCTTCCACAATATTTACTTCCCTGGACGCCTGTCTAGCAGGACGACTGACATGATCCCCGGGGTGAATTTCCTATCTCCCGTCCAATTGTCATGGTTCCTTTTGAAGAGGGCCAAAGAGGTGCTCTGCTTGACATGTATGGGCAGTCTATTCCAGAGTCTGAGGAATTTCTGGGTCAGGAACCTATCCCTCATGCATGTTTTGTTCACTGTGATGACAAGGTTTAGATCCCTGGAGCGTGTGACTCTGAGGGATTGGGATTTCTTTAAGTGTAGCATGTCCAACAGCTCTGTGTTTGACATGGCCTTGTATGTTAAGCAGAGATCGCTTCTGAGTAGACGATATGCGACAGAGTATAGCTGGAGTTTTTTTTAGATGGTCAGCACAGGTCAGGATCTATGGGCTGCTTGACAGTCATAAAAAAAAGACATCATTACATTCCTTTCGATCAAGATAACCACTTTGTTACAGATGGATACTACTGCAACGTTTAAGACCGATAGGGATCACAGATCCCTGGTCCTCATCGATGACTATGATTATGAAATTTCTATCTTTTGCCCAGAAAGAAGAGACTGAGAACTGATTGGGTAACACTGGGTTTAACTTTTTTGGGGGGAGAAAATAATGCTTGATAATGATTATTCACTCAATTAGTGCAAAATTGGAAAGTAAGGTGGCTTCTTCTGCAATTTCTAAGATCCAAAAAAGTGAAAGCTTCTACTCTCCATCCATCTATATTGTGCACTTCAGTGCAGGATGGCCCCATATTTTCAATGATGTTGAAAACAGACGTCTCTACATAAAGGACCACAGTCTCTGCCCTCATCCCTAACTGGAGGATATGAACTGGTCTTTAGATGCAGTAAAAACACCAGAAGTAAGAGACCCCACAGTCATCACTATTTCTAGATCCAAAGCCATCTAGACAAATATAGGAAGATGTTAATTCCTACTCAGTTTCTTCTACAGACACTTAGGGAGGTGAATGATTTTTTCATTGAATCCATTGGGCTTTCCCTTTCACTTTTCCAGCAATGGTTTTCCTTTCCAAAGAAGCTGGACTGCGAATCCTGATCAAGTCCTAATGCCTTTGGCAGTTGCTCACAGTTTCTCCAGTATTAACCAGTTGTTTTTGCTATCTCATGTTATTGTAATGGCAGTAAACAATGGCTTCAGTGCCAATTTATTTATTTGAATTTGCTTACCGGAGTATAGCACTTATCAATTCTGACCAATGTCTATCTCAACTGAGATGTCATGCCATAGCCACTCAATAATAAATAAACAAAATAAATAAGTCTGAAATTTTCCTCTGAATCATAGTTTACTACAGACTAATATGCCAGTACGTCATTTAACCAATGACGTAAAAGTAATCCTTCAAGCTCTCCCAGCCCATTTTTACAGATAGTATGGGCAGTCACAGTGGTGCAGCTGTTAGCATTGTCACCTCACAGCAAGAGGTTCTCTGGTTCGATTCTCCATTGGGATGCCTTCTGTATGGAGCTTGCATGTCCTCACTGCATTCGCATTGGTTTCCTTCAGGTGCTCCGGTTTCCTCCCACACTCAAAAGACATGCAACAGGTGGATTGGACACTCTAAATTGGCCCTAGGAGTAAGTGTGTGTGTGAGTGAGTGATATGGATGAACTACAGCAGCAGGGCTAGCTACCCGGTGGTGTAAACCTTGGCTTAAGATGATTGTCACTGTTGAAGTGGCACCCCGACCCCATGCGGAAAAATGGGAAAAGGGGTACAGGATGGATGGATGGATTCAGTTTATAACATCTTGTCATATACAGCATAATACAGTACCCTCATATGAACAGAAATGGCATGTTGTTAGTGCTGATTTTGGATAGTGGTAGAAAACAGTCTCAATGAAATGGAAAACCAAAAGACTTCCTACTATATAGGAACATCAGAGTAAAATAGACAAGATTTACTATACAAATGCTGCTTTAGCAATAAACAAGAGGCAATGAACTTAATGCACTTTTCTTTTGTGATACTTATATTGACCTGAGGAAGGAACACTCAGAACAGGATTGGATGGGCCTCAGGAACTCTTATTTCAGAGGATATTTGGGGGAAAAATACTAATATCAGTGCATAGTATAAGGTATCTAAAATAAGGTGTTAGATGCTCAAGGAATTCTCTGTGCTCCAGACAGAGGATATGAGTTAAATTGGTCTGCCTCCTATTTATTATGAAGTTGATTGCATTGTGTTCATAACAAAATAACAAGCTCCATTAAAGCAAGACTGAAAACACTATAAACTAAACACCAAAATTGTGAAATGCTACAATCTAAAAACATTAGTTATACAAACATAATGCAAAGTTAAGGCTGGGGGGTCTGTACTTCCTACATCCTCAGAAAATATGGGCTTTGCCCCCATACCACCCAGTCACTAATTAGAGTACCAATGTGGTTAGACAAACTCAAACAAAATGGAAAGTATAAAAAAGCTCATCTCTCTCCTTTAGTCCGAGTAACCCTATCTCGGGGATATCATTAATAAAGTGCCATCATTACAAGTGTTTGCTTAAATATATGCACATCTTTGTCAATAAAATGGGAAATGACAACATGATGGCTGCAGTTTATATTTTTATTTATGCAAATATATTACAAGTTTACAGAGAAGAGAGCTTTGTTGCAGCTGGCATCATTTATCTTGTGAATGAGGTCTGAATGCAATGAGTTGTGGAAAAAGTACTAAAGGACCCAAGCTACAGAAGAGAAGACAGGGCAGTGGTCACTAAAGGATGAGGAAAAACTCAGAGAGAGCTGACACTTTGAAGAACACAGGTAATCATTAGGTCTTGCCTGACTGATTATTTGATGCTAGTTTTGGCCTTGTTGTTTCATTATTTGAGAGAGACCCAAACTATGATATGGTTTCAAGAGGGTCTATATTAGATGAACGAAAGTTCATCTTAGCGAACGGTCACATGAGCAAATATTACAGAACTCGAAACTGCAATTGTGAAATTGCGGTACAGTGAAGATGGGAATATTTGCCCTTTCCTCACTGTAGTGCAATCTTGGAGTTGGAATATATATTTAGCAGGGGGTGTGGGGGGCGCAGCCCCCCCAATTGCAGTTTCGAGTATCTGGATATTCGCTCATGTGAGCGTTCGCTAAGATGAACTTTCGTTCATCTAATATAGACCCGTTTCAAGAACATCATGTTTGTGAGGATACAAAGAGTTGACATTAAAATGACTTAGCTTAATAAGCCTTTGGAATGTTTTGTGTGTTTCAGCATGTTAATGATAAGGCCTTACAAACAGTCAGAAACTCCTGGGAGAAGTTATGCTAAGGTAATATTAGGGCATGTGCTGTCTTCTTAAGTTTTTACCATGTTCTTCTTGGGATTCTAACTACTTATAACTATAAACTAAGTATTACTATATATTTTCTAAATGCTTGTAGTTCTTTCAACAGCTACTTTTAATGGTCAGTCAATCAATGAAATGAATGAATGAATACAATATCATTAAAATAACAGTGTCAGTGGTGTAACAGCACATTCAACTTTGATGCAGATGGCTGTAGATGATATTCCCACACCAGGCGGATACATTGCTGACAATGCGGTATTTGGGGGGGGGGGTATGAGATATTAAACCAATATTTCATCTGCTTGAGTTGGTAGTAGCTTTGGCAGATGTGAAAGATCCCATGGCACCTATCCAATTTTCCATGATTCCTTCATCAAAACTTTCCCTAGCAGAATAAATACCACCTCTCAGGTCTCCCCTGAAAAGAGGCTGCCGGCCTAGTGGGAATAACCCAAACGATAAACGGTAAATACAAAACTAAAACTAAAACTTAAAAAAATGTCTTTATTAATCCTGAATAACATTTGATCAAGCACAATTTCTTTTTCTGGGCCCTCCACAGAGCTCCCCTCAAGATCCCATGACTTTAACAGGCGCAGGTCTCAACTGTCTCTCCCCATTTTTTGCAGGATGTCATGCTGAAGTTCCTGCACATGTGGCAATCACTGACATCATGATCCTTCCCAAAGCAACGCAGACAGTGCCAGCGCAGGTCCTAGCTAGGGAACTGGTGACTGCAGGAGCCTTAGAAAGTTTTGACATTTTAAGTGCCAAGCAGGGGAGCCCTTCTATGATGACTGTTAAGACTAAGATCCAAGCTGTGGATAAACAGGTCCACCTTAACTGTTGTGGAATGTGGTCACAATCAAAGGTCAGAGGCACAAAAGCCCATTTTTGTTCAGGATAGAAAAACAATTCCAAATTATACTGAGTTGCAGCTATAAGAACAGGAAATCCCAGCAGAAACACTGTAGAAGTGAACGGTCTAAAGTCAGATCAACATATACTAAAGAAAAGCTCAGTCACTTCTTGTTATTGTTCCTTTGATGGTGATTAACAGACTGGAGTGAGAGGAGGATAAGATATACCAAAATGTGTTCAGCATGCTGGAAATGGGATCCTTAGGCTCTATGCTACAAACAAATCACTTCAGTTTATAAGAAGCCTCCAAATGGCAAACAGGGAGATTGTTGCATCAATTGTACTCTGCACTTTGAAGAAGATGCCAAGATGCACAAGGAAGATATTTGGCACACACAACAAAATGCTGATCTATCTAACCTGACAGTCTGTCACTACCCAAAAGGCAATGGCTACAACCAGCCAGCATGGAGGAATGATTAGATTAAAGGGCAGTATGGTAAAGTGGAAATCATATACAGAGGATGTAAAAGAATAAAAAAGTACAGCACGAATGTAAACATTTAGTCAAACTTTAAAGAAAAAAGAGAGGAACGAAACATCATTTCAACTTTACTAAATCACTGTCTAGAATGAAACTTATACCATGCAGACAACTATTTTCTGTGAACTACATTAAGAGTTAAGGTCATTCCTATGGAATTCTATCCATTATGACTGAAATCCTGTCTCTAATGATGCATTTGCAATAATTAAAGTTTAGGATGATGTTAAACAGCAGAGTGCAGGGCAGATAAATGTGACAGCTATCTGCACTCAACCAGTAAATACTACTTCATAGTGCTGGCAATTTCCTGTTACCCCACCCTCCCAACCAACAGCGAATATACATAGTTTCCAATGACAGTGATTTTCCTATACATTTCTTGGATGGGGGTTGAATGTAAATTCAAATTATATTTATAAAGCAAAAATATCTGACATTAATGTATCATCTGTGATTACCTGATTACAAATGTTAATGTCAACTCCATTTTTCAGGTATTCAAGGGCTTTTTCCAAGTTTCCAGCTCGAGCAGCTCGCAAGTAACTTGCATTGTTGTCAGACTAAAAAAAAAAGAACAGAAAATAAGTCATCCTGGTACAAAAAGTAAAAAGGCAACTTGAATGACAAGCACAAATGACACACTGTATGACATAAGTCACTCTTATAGCATTAGATAACAGTTTTTTTCAAAACATGTTGCAATGAACAGGACAAGGTTAATTGGAATATTTCAATTTCACAAAGGAGGGTGTGCATCCTTCCAAACATTACAAAAAAATAAAATCAAGCTTACAACTTTTGGTACCAGAGCATGAAAAATTAACTATGATAACAACTTGATAAAAGAAAATATGAGAATTATGCTGTTCAGAACTTAAACAGATGGTCGCAGTCAAGACTTCAGACTCTTCCTTCCATGAAAATATCTATACAGTTATTTTTTTGCTAAAATGACTGTAAAATCTGGAGGCATTTTGCTTACAATTTACCTGCAACGTCTACAAGTTAATCAAGTTGAAGTACTCACAGTCTAATTTATAATTACAAAAAGCTAGAAGGTAAAGTGCCCATGTAACCTGATTTATAATTACAGAAAACTAAAAATGAAGTGCCCTTGTATTCTGATTTATAATTATAGAATCCTTTCAGACTATTTACCACACACAGCTGTTGTAATGCCTTCACTATGCGGAGTATAACTACAAGTTTAGCATTTATATTGTTCCTACAGAACACCTTTGATCACAACAACTATGCAAGTAGCACAATTTAAATTTTAGTCAAGTTTAATATCAGAAATGGAGGGCCACATCCTCTGCCCACTTTTAGCTTTAGTCACAGTGTCTGTCATTTCTTCCTCCCCAGCAATATAGTCTGAAAGATAGATTGCCACAGCATTATGATCTCCCACCTTCATGGATGCCTTCTGCCTCCATTGCCTACCCTCTAGTCTTCTTCACCCTTCGTCTCTTTGTCCATAGGAATAATTTCACATTCAGCCTTATAAATAGCTCAAAAGGCTTTCTTCATATTTCATAATGCTCACCATCATACCACTCGATTTTTAGTAAAGATATGCAAAAAGCCTGTTGTTCAAGTCACTTCCCATATATTACAAACACACCTTTCCAAATACTGCATAGTCTGTAGGCAAATACATATCCCTCAGCAGTTATAAACAGTGCAACAGTTGAAAATGCTGCAATCACATGTAAACTCTTATTCCTTTAGAACAACAGAAGCTGTCGCTATCAAATGTAAACTGTCATCCTTTAGAATGATCAACATGAAGGCAATAAGATCAGACATGCAAAATCTGGACATAGACACATGCCTATATACATAAACACACACATATATATATATACTCTCTCTCTCTCTCTCACACACACACACACACACACACACACACACACACACACACACACAGGGTGTTAGAGGTCTAAGAATATGTAATGCAATTTTCACACACGTGTATCTGAAAAATGGGAAGCTCATATCTTGACATTCATTGCTGCCAGACTGTTTGTATTTGGGTTACAAAGAAAGTGCCAGATTATTGTTGGTAGATAACGCATACAAAAATATGGCCCACCACAAGAAGTTGATGAAAGAAGAGCATGTTAGTCTAAGACATACCACATGTTGTTTAGCAGACTGTGAAGTTTTACTCTGAATTCCAAACAACCAAAATAAGGAATTACTAAATGCAGGTAAGGGAGACCTAAGTGCTCACTGAAAAGTCACAGTAATTGTTTGCCACAAAATATCAGTCTAGGGGTAACGCCATACCATCTGCAAATAATCAACATCTGGAGAGTTGCAATGCCAGCAAGAATTGTTAGGGAAGAGTTGTCATTTTAACAACCTGGATGAGTGATGAAGCCATTGCCTTATACAATAATTTCTTCATAAAATACAATTGCATCACCAGTAAATGATAATTTCCAGCTCCTGTCTGAAAACAGGCAATGCCTAATAAGGCTAGCCTAATAAACAAAATATATGTGTGTGTGTGTGTGTGTGTGTGTGTGTGTGTGTGTGTGTGTGTGTGTGTATCTATATCTATATATATATATATATATATATATATATAAATATACATATATATCATTTAGACCCCTTACCTTCCCAGACCGGCGGTACATATATTGCCTTTTTTCGTCTATTATTTAATATGCTACCTTTAATTTTCCCTGCTGATATGCAGCTCTAGGAGTCTGCTACATTCCTCCTTATTTTCTCCTGCTGATTTAATGACCACACTGCTAGTTGAGACAATTACATTCTGTGTCCAAACTGCTGGTTTAGACAGCAGTTAAATTCCAACCTTACTACCTGCATAGCACCAGCTCTACTCTAGCTGTAGTTACTGCTGTCAACAAATACAAATGACCATAGTTGCTTCTGCTTGAGTCCAGAACAAATAAACCAAAAAATGTAGTGCAAGTATGATTTTTGACATGCACTTCTCGGACTAGATTAATCCAACTCTTTTGGAAATGACTCAGGACATTTTCTGTGGCTATGATTACACTCATGAACATTCATGCAAATGGTGTAGACCAAAGCGAGGCAGATCTGCACCATTCTTAGTGGGTAAATGTTAACATATCAGTCTGCTTCCACATTGCTTCTAAATCAACAGCCAGCTGCATTATTCAGTTTATCCCATTCCCCAGTACATGACGCCAAACCATCCTCCTTTGCTACATTTGCTGTTCTTGCATACCTTGAAACTAGGCAGCATCATATCACAAAACTTTCATGAAGAGTCTGTTTCTTTTATGGTTACAGTACTGATGACTCCTTCCAATACTATTGCATATAGTGGAGTTTATAACGCAAGTACAGTGGTGAGAGAACACTTCAAACTGCAGTTATAACACTGCATACAGTGGAGTTAGAGTATTGTTTACATCCAAGTTATAACACTGCACACAACAGAGTTCTAACAACTGCATACTGCAAAGTCAGAGCTTTGTATACAGCAGAGTTATGACACTGCACATAGCAGAGCTATAACATTACATACAGTGGAGCTAGACTAGACTGCGGTGGTGGTGCTGCGGCAGCGTTGTCGCCTCACAGTAAGACGTTGTCCTGTTCGATTCTCAGCTAAAGCGTCTTCTGTGTGGAGACATGAGTGAATGGGCGTACCTTCATTGAAGGTTGTACGTCAGGGCTGGCAACTCGGTACGTAAAAATCTACTGCCAATCATTAGTGGACCGGAGTTCCGCTGTGGCAACCCCTAACCGGGAAAAGCCGAAAGATTCAACAACAGTGGAGCTAGACTAATGCATACAGCAGAGTTACAACACTACACAAACCTGAGGTATAACATTGCATACAGTGGAGACAGTACTGCATACATCTGAGATATAACACTGCAGTACCAGAGTTACAGGGCTGCATTACAGCAGAGTTATAACAGGGCACATAACGGAGTTATAGTGCTGCATTATAACAGACTTATATGACACCATGGCTTCTGACAATGAGCAGTATCAGCTTCCTGTCATCGTGTGCTGCCCTGTTTTCTACAGTATCCTAGTCTTTTTTTTCCTTTCTGCCCTTGTGTTTCTTCTGCACATCTCTTAGTGATAGTCCCTCCTCTCTAATGGGATTTGCTGATCTGTTTGCTACAATGAGATCTGATGTTCTGTACAAGAAACTTCAACATAAAAACATACAGTAGAGATACTTGTCATCACTGACCAGAGGTGAGATAGATGGTGATGCTGTAATGTACTGATGACAATGGGTCTATGTTCCTGCTGAAGTGACAGGCTTAAAAAGAGCTGATATTACTTTTGAGAGGTTACAATGCTGTGTTTGCATTGCTTGGGAAAAAAAAAAAAAAAAAAAAACTAAAAACCTTTAACAGCTGCATAAGTAGTTAGAAATTTAGATTTTAACTGTATATACAATATTATTATGCACCAAGACCAGGATAATATCCATCATACATAGTTCATAGGTTCATAGTTCATAGGTTAGTACTAAGCTAACTGCCCTTGCGAGCCATTTTAAGCATAGCCAGTTATCCCTTGTGAGACTCAAACCATGCACCTTGTGCTTGCAAGGCAAACACCTTAACCATAGTTTCTCCCTTGACTAAAAATAGTTATGCACAATTCAGACCTAAGAATGGAGTTAACCTGTCTGATGTACTATCACCTCTGTTAGCTTTTGCATAGTCTCACTAATATGCCTAGTAATGCACACATTTTCTGGCATTTTTTGCACATTACAAGTAATTTTCCCCAAATCCATCTTCCTTTCTTTAGTGAGATAGTAGTTTTATGAATGAACATTGTCTATATTAATGACTCCCATAAGCTACAGCAAATAAATTATGGCTTAGCATAGTCAAACACGGTTAATAATGCAAGTAAATGCAAGTTTTAGAAATCATTCATCACCACTGAGGATGGTTCTTAAGTCCTTGATGAATCATTCGAACAAAAAACAGGTGGCACATTTTATAAAGTTGAGGATGCATATAAAATGAAGTCTGCTAGCAATGATGTATTTTTGAAGAAAGAAATTTACTAATGAAATGCTCTAAACTTAGTGAGAAACTATTAGCAGTCCTAAATTAAACTGCTAGATACTCCTGTAACTTACATGACTACTACTTCCCTACAAAAAGCAAAAAAACCCCAAAAAGAACCAACAGATGACTTATTCTCAGCATTATTTATACCGTTTGTCCTGACACAGCTTCGGGTTAGTACTGTAAGGAAAACAAACATCTAATAGGCATTGAAAACTATCCTTCTATGACTAGAGGCAGTGGCCCACTCTCCCTTCAAATGGTAAGTGCCTACACAATTTGCTCTAGGATGTATAACACACCCTGATAAATATCATATCATCTGAAAATGAATCTACACATCTGCTTAGCTTGACCAGTCTTTAAACCAAGTAGCACTTCATTATTCTTTCACTTATTTGAAAACCTATTTACAAGCATTCATGGTGTAGTTCATCTTTACGATGACACACAACACTGATTTGCAATCAACACATGCTTACACTTATTCTAATGTATTAGGTTACTACAGTATTTCAGCTTTACTCCGACAGTAGTCTTTTTACTTTACAGAGGATGTACTGCACATTTTCCCAATTTCTTACTCAGATTTATCAACAGTTATGGCCGTATGGTTTTACACAGGTTGTATAAAAAGTCTGTATTAAAAATATACACACCTGCTTACTCATGAAGGCAGGAACTTTACTTATAAACTTAGAAAAGATTAGTTATAAAGTGCATATCAGGTTCTTGGTGATAAAATGTGGGCTACAAGAACCATCTGCCACTAAACAGACATTTAAAAATATTTATTTCTATTTTGCAAAGCTATTACTTCAGTTGTTATCCAGTCAAAGTATACCCACTACATGAGCTCAAATGTGTAATTTATACAACATGAGTAATAGGAAATTTTATCTATTTTTTTTATAAAACATTAATCTTGGCCACATCTGATGAGTTGGAATTTTTGCTTTATCAGATTGTAACAGCCAGGCAGTTTTTATAATTTAAAGGAAAGGTTTAGATCTTAAGGATGGTTTTACATTGTCATGGGACTGTGCATTAAAATATCAGGAATAAACAAACCAGCACTGTGGCACAGAGGAATAAATCCCTGACGACAGCCTAGGAGACCAGAGGTTTGGTTAGTGGCTGCAGTGTCTGAGAACCTGGCATGGAGGGATAGACATTCCCATCCTGAGCAGAGGGTACTCACAGAAGCTGGCATGGAGGGTTAGGCATTCCCATCCTGAGCGGAGGGCACTCACTTGGGTGTTCCCCACATTCAATCCCTAGTGGAAGCTGGGGACACAGAAGGAGGGATTGTGCAAAGGGGGGGTGGCAGAGGACAGTGGCTGAACTTTTCCAATGATGGGGTGATATACCAGCACTTCCCTATTGCACACCAACCCTCAGATGTTGCAGGCGAGTACAAGTAGAATGGATTAGGGCACAAATAAGAAGTGTGACATAGTTCTAGAGTGTCTCCATCTCCTCATTAACCATGACCCTAACAGAAATAAGTTTGTAGGAGTCCAGGAGGGGCCAGTGGACCTGAAGAATGAAAAGAGGCACCACAGTCTACTGATGGTAAGCTGAATGGGGGGGGGGGGGATTAACCAAATAAGAAAATCAGACTCAAGCAATTATTACTTACACTAATTACACTTGTTTATATTTATCAAAGGAGTACAAGGATGTGTTTTCAGAACGCAGTGTTTTAGACTTCACTGAAAGCTATCGGAATGGATTTCCATTGCTGTAAAATAATAATCGATGCACTTTATGCAGATGGAGAGCTGCACTAATTGATTTATGTACTTTACGCAGATGGAGAGCTGCACTAATTAATCTATGCACTTTACGCAGATGGAGAGCTGCACTAATTAATCTATGCACTTTACGCAGATGGAGAGCTGCACTAATTAATCTATGCACTTTACGCAGATGGAGAGCTGCACTAATTAATCTATGCACTTTACGCAGAAGGAGAGCTGCACTAATTAATCTATGCATTTTACGCAGATGGAGAGCTGCACTAATTAATCTATGCACTTTACACAGATGGAGAGCTGCACTAATTAATCTATGCACTTTACGCAGATGGAGAGCTGCACTAATTAATCTATGCACTTTACGCAGATGGAGAGCTGCACTAATTAATCTATGCACTTTACGCAGATGGATAGCTGCACTAATTAATCTATGCACTTTACGCAGATGGAGAGCTGCACTAATTAATCTATGCGCTGTACGCAGATGGAGAGCTGCACTAATTAATCTATGCATTTTACGCAGATGGAGAGCTGCACTAATTAATCTATGCACTTTACGCAGATGGAGAGCTGCACTAATTAATCTATGCACTTTACGCAGATGGAGAGCTGCACTAATTAATCTATGCACTTTATGCAGATGGAGAGCTGCACTAATTAATCTATGCGCTTTACGCAGATGGAGAGCTGCACTAATTAATCTATGCATTTTACGCAGATGGAGAGCTGCACTAATTAATCTATGCACTTTACGCAGATGGAGAGCTGCACTAATTAATCTATGCACTTTACGCAGATGGAGAGATGCACTAATTAATCTATGCACTTTACGCAGACGGAGAGCTGCACTAATTAATCTATGCACTTTACGTAGATGGAGAGCTGCACTAATTCTGAAGAAAGCTGAAGCATCTACTCTATAATAATGGTTAGCATAAATATGAAAGAAACTAGGTCAAGCACATTACTTCTTCATATTGCTTTTTTACCAAGTATACCCTGCTATATGCTTTCTGCAGTATTATCTGCAGCTGTCTGCTTTACTTAATAACTTTCTGTATTCTTGGAGATCAAAGTGTTCTTCTATAACACATGGTGCTGGATGTGCTAGAGGTATAATTTTAGGTTATGCTTGATGGTTTCCAGAATTCATTTCTGGTGGCAAGATCATCAATCATGTTTTTTTTTTATTTTTAACTACATACTATATCAGCTAGATTATTATCATTTGACTCTCAGCGCTTGTATTTTAAAGTTTCTGAGTAATATAAAATCACCATCTTGCTTTCTCATTTCTCAAGATACTATATTCATATAAATACAAGATAGCAATCTTAATTTCCCTTTCATATCATTATGAAATGGTCTAATTTTCTGACCTGCTAATGTATTAATGCAGTTTTTTATTCTGATTCATTTGTGCTAGTTATTAGATTGTTCTCTTAATTATTTAATGTCAAAATGGAAAATGACACTTTCCTATGCTGTACAGCATTAGTTACATATTCAATATGGCATTGTCAATTTGAAGTTCACCCATTTTATATATATATATATATATATATATGTGTGTGTGTGTGTGTATGGGGTCTCCTTTGGATTACCAAAATTTTAGTTTACCGAAAATCACAGCAGCAAAATGAGAACACCGAAACTAGACATCACCGAATCATCACATTCCCAAAGTTTACATGAATAAAACACCTGCTGCACATGTCTTACAGCATTTGTAAAATCTGAATGGAAACTGTGGTACAGTGAGGATCGGGTAATGTACCTGTTTCCTCACTGCAGTGTGATGTCGTAGTTGGTATATATAATAGACAGGGTGTACTTTTTGTTGTTATTGTAGCTGCTGTTTTTTCTTAGATGTAAACTTCGGGAATGTGACGGTTTGGTGATGTCTGGTTTCGGTGTTCTTGTGTCACTGCTGTGATTTTCAGTAAAGTAAAATTTCGGTGATCCAAAGTAGACCCATATATATATATATATATATATATATATATATATATATATATACACACACACACACACACACACATATATATATATATATATATATATATATATATATATGCACATATACACACTTATACATATATAAAGTAGCTTTCTAGAACTAAACATGTTTCTATAATTTTGAAACAATTTTATATTATTTCTTTTTACTAAGTGGAAATATCAAACTACTAACTAAATACCATACTTTCCTATTTCAAATAAACTATAAAATTGTATACACAGGCAAATTATAAATCAGTTATGAAAGAGCAATCCACGTTCTGCCAGTCAACATAGTTTCTGCCCAGTTTATAGAACGGAACTGCCTTATTTCCTTTTTTTAAGTAAAATAAATCATCTACTAGCTGCTCTCTTTCTGGACTAGCCTTCAATGTAGTTTCACATCAGCTATTCTTAAAAATATAAACAAATGTACATATCAGTAAGAAAACTACACAATGATTTAACAAAAGTTACTTACAGGGCATGTATCACCATGCCCTGGCAACAGATACTTCTCATTTTAACCAGTAACAGCAGATGCACTTCAGGTAATCATTTTAGGTCCACTCTTATTTAACATATTTACCAATGACAGGTGTAAAAGTGCAACTAACATGTCCTTGGTTCAATCCACAGATGACTTAACTATAATATGCTCTGAAAACCACTTTGTCAACTTCTCACTATTATACAAAGTGCCCTTTACAGCAGTGAAAAAAATATAAATGAGTCTCATCTACTTCTAAATGGCAAAAAAGGTAATTCAGTTTTCCCAAGATATAATACAATACCAAGCCAGACCTTCAAAACAATGAAAAATATATAACTGAATCATGTCTAATTCCAAAAGCCAGAAAACTAAGCTAATCCTGTTTACTCTAAGTACCACACAATACTAAGTCAATAATTTCAAAAAGTTCATCACTAAAACACATTACAACAGAATAGATATCCCACGCTAATCTATTGGAAGTCATCATCCATCAATCTTTGAAGTTCAACATTTACTGTACATGTTCATTACTTCACATCTAAAGCTAAAAAAAATCTTGGAATGTTCTACAAATAAAGATATTAATATTTTACAGACTATGCCATGCATGCAACATGTAGAACCTTCCTACTTTCTAGCAAGTCTATAATACAAAAATCTCAACTTTAGAGACTTAAACTAAACTTTCAGATTTGTAGTAAATCTTCTTAAAAGAACTCAGTATCAAGCATTACAAAAGATAAACTGGTTACAACTAAAAAAAAAAAAAAAAACTTTACATTTGCTCATCTTTTAAGCCTGTTCATTGCAAGCTACATAAACAAAAACAAAATGTCCTACAATACAAAACCTGGTCCATGGTTAAAACCATTCAAGACCACCAACATCCCTACAATAACATAATTTATACAAAGCCATAGCATTATCCTGGCATCGTGCCACCCAACTTTAGTTCCCAATACCTCGGTCGTGTAGAGCTAGTGGAGTGATCCCAGGGGTGAATTTTCTATTTTCCATCCACTCATCAAGATTTCTCTTGAAGAGGGCCAGTGAGGTGCTCTGTTTGACATGTATGGGAAGTCTATTCCATAGCATGGGCAGTCTCTGAGTTATGAACCTGTCCCTCCAGTTTGTTCTGTTGATTGTGGTAATGAGGTTGAGGCCTCTGGAGCATGTGGTGCGGAGGGATTGGGATTTCTTTAGATGTAGCATTTCTAACAGAGCTGGGTCAGACATGGATTTGTAAGTCAAGCAGAGATTGCCTCTACGTAGGCGATATGAGACAGAGAATAGTTGGTGTATTTTGAGTATGTCCACATAGGACAAGTGTTTAAGCCCTAGGATCCTCTTTGTGAGGTACTTTTGTGGCCTCTCCAGTTGTACAGGTGTCTAGTGAGGTACATGCCAAATGGGGCATTGTACTCGATAATTGGCCTAATGAGGGAAGAGTAGAGGGAGACAATGACCTCTCTCTTCCTGGATGCAAAACCCTAAGTAATGAGATGTGCCACATAGAAGGACTTTCTGACTATAGTGGCAATGTGGTGGTCAAAAGAGAGGTTGCTGTCAACCTGTGTTTCCCCAGATCAGTTATAACTCCTTCTGTGTTCAGTGGACTACCATCGATGTGGTAATTTATGGAAACCAGATTTTTTCCCAAAGGGGATGACGACACATTTTTTGGCACTGAGCTTAAGGCCATGGTTCTGACACCAGTCATTTGTCTCAGTGAGGCCTTTCGGTAGGATGTCAGTATCACTTGGGGAGTTAATAATATCTCCCAGCTTGCAATTGTCTGCAAACTTTGTCAGCCAGAGTCCCTTCATGTTGGTTTGGACTTCAGAGAAGTAGATACCAAACAGGAGAGGACCCAGGACTGAACCATTTGAGAATCCACTCATGACAGGTTGGCAGTCTGACTTGGAGTCGGCTGCTTTCACACTGTGGGTTCTATCTGTGAGCCAGTTTGCAACCCACCTAGTGATATAGGGGTTGATGCCTAGCTTAGTGAGTTTTTCTATGATTCCTGAGTGGGGAATGGTATCAAAGGCCTTGGCCAGATCAAGGTAGGCTGTATGAACCATCTTGCCTTCATCCATCAGCTCTGGTGACTGACTTAAAGATGACAACCAGGTTGAGCAGGCATGATCTACACTTCACAAAACCAAACTGTGTGGGATCAAGAGTTTGGAGATTCCCTATATCTTTGTTTATTAGGTCCATGATGATGCACTCCATAGCTTTGCATATCAGACTCATCAGTCTAATGGGGTGATACTTCCCAGGGTCTGTAGTCACTCATCCTTTGTGGAGAGGGATGACTGTAGCAGTGCACCATTTGGTAGGGACAAAGCCTGAAGTGAGGCTGTGATTGAACAGGGCACACACTCTGTAGTTCATGCAGAAGGGTCTACTTTATACCCTCAAAACATGAAAAACCCGAATCCGAATAGCACGACACATAAAGAGCGAACCGCAGATACGTTGAACATACTAAAGCACGAAAATGTAAACCTCAAACCATCATAGTCGGCCAACCCACTACCTACCCAAACACAATTAAGAAAACACATACATACACTAACCAAATCCCTACTTCTAACCCTAAATTAAAGCACCAAAATCCTACTGCTAACTGCACACTAACCTCACATACACAACTGTCTATGCACTATCCTTAACCCCTCCCTAACTCTAAAGTCCGTAACTACCACACACTTCCCCTACGGAGCTATACCCAAACAAACTAAATATTCCACACACATACACTTAACAAAACCCTACACTAAACCTTACATACATTACCTACACAAAACCTTACACACACTACCTACCTATGCACTTACCTTAACCCCTCCCTAACCCTAAGGTCCGTAACTATCGCACACTTACCTTACACGGTTATACCACAGACGGGCCAACTATGCAATTTCAATATTTCCCCTTTCGCGGTTTCGTTCGTTCAACGTATTCACAGTTCGCTCTTTCCATGTCGTGTGATTTGGATTCGGGTTTTACTGCTTTCGAGAGCTTAAAGTTGACCCCATGTAGAACACAGCCAGGGATATTGTCAGGTCCCATAGAAGCTGTATTCCTGGCCTTGGACAGTGCTGTTTTAACCTGTGTAGCAGTAATACTGGGTGCCTGGAAATCTACTGGTATTGTGAGTGGTCCTTTGGTGGGGGAGACATGGGTAAAGTTGGCACTGAATCTGTCGGCCAGTATACTGGCAATATCTGTTGGCTCGGTATAGGAGGTACCATTGTGCAGTAGCTCAGAGCAAATCTGGGTATTGCCTTGGAGATTCTTTACATAACTATAGAAGGCATTGTGGTTGTCTTTACTTTCTGCTGCAATTCTGTTTGCATAGCTAGCTTTAGAGGATTTGATGAGGGATCTCAAGTTTTTGTTGAGGCTGATAAGGGAGTTTTTCCAGTCTTGGGACTTCACCTCATTCTGCATCAGTTTCCTCCTTCTGTTGTAGAGTTTGTTTATGGCAGGGGACCACCAGATTGGCTTCCTTTTTTTGGAGAAGAGTGTCTTGGGGTGAGATTCATGCATTTATGTATGTGTTTGTACAGTGCATTGGTGTATGATTCGGCAGTCATGCAACTATTCTTCACTTGCATGGGTGCCGTGAAGTTAGCCACCTCTGTTTTCAGGAGCCCAAAGATAACTTTGGGGAAGTTTTTCATGGTGGTTACCTTTGTGGGGGTGGGGGGTGGGTGGGAGGGATGTGAATTTACAAGTTGATTAGTTTGTGGTCGGATCTAACCAGGGAGGAGTTGACTATTGCTGTAGAGCAATGGTCGCCCATGTTAGTAAAGACCATGTCAAGGATATTGCTACCTCTAGTGGGGGTAAGAATGAGCTGGTCCAGGGCATTGGAATTAATGAATTCCAGGAAACATTGGGCAATTGTACTGGTACATGAGTGGTTTTCCCAGTTAATGGAGGGGTCGTTGAAGTCGCCCAGTATGAGAGTGTTAGGTTGGACCCTAATATTCTTCAGGGTGCTTAGGAATGTGGAGTGTGAGTCTTGGGACATGGTTCAAGAAATATAGCAGGCTACGACCTGAATTGCTGTCCTACCCAATCTTAGCTGCACCTGAAGTAACTCTGATGCATTATGTTGGGCTACCAGTCTGGAGGTGTGTGCATCCTTTATGAATATGGAAACACCACCACCTTTGGAGCTTCAGTCCAAGTTCTGGGGCCAAATGGTGTGGAAAGAGTTATAGCCTGGTAGTGCAGGAATGCTTTCTGCTGCCTTGAACCAGGTCTCTGTTACAACACAAATGTCTATGTTCTCCATTTTAAGGAGTGCTTCGAGTGAGTGCATTTTGAGATTCAGACTTCTAGCACTGAGCAGCATGACCCCCAGATTGCATTTGTTTGTAGTTGTTATGGTGGTAATTTGATCTTTGGAACACTGCATAAAAAAGGCACTATAGGGGTGGCAAGAGCCTTGGCCAGTATCCAGATGCCCAAGGGTGACAGATGCAAACCATCTCTGGCAAAGCATCGAGGTCTGTCGATTATGTCATCCCAGGCAGACAGATACTGGATCCCCTTAGAATGACTAAGCCACGAACCCAGGATACTGTACTCTACAATCACAGCAACATAACACTACACAATTCTGGTTAAATGCTGTATCTCAGGTTATGAATGCTAGCAATGTGCTACTAATATTATCAATATTCTTTCCAGTACTGTACACTAAGCTTTTCTCCCCAGGCTGTCACTAAAAAGGAGTCTTTCATTGGCTCAATCAAGTGGAAATATATAAATACATATTTATTTATTTACATTTGTATTGGTTTAATTCCTATGTTATATGTTATAAAAATCGTTCCAACTTCCATGCATGTATGGAAAGGTGCCAGGCCCAAAAAGGATTCGATGTAGCAACACAAACAGGCCAGCAATGACACTGCTGCTAAAGTCATGGCGTCTTTATATATATATATATATATATATATATATGTACACACATATATAAAAGTCTTTCGGCTTTTCCTGGTTAGTGGTCGCCACAGCGGAACTCCGGTCTGATAATGATTGGCAGTGGATTTTTATGGTGCTGAGTTGCCAGCCCGATGCCCAACCTTCAAAGAAGGCACACCCATTCATGCACACAACTACCTGCATGTCTTTAAACATCACTTGACCGTGGGGAAGACATGTAGACTCCACACAGAAGAATTGAACGGGAACTCATAAACAAAGATATATAGGGGACTTGCAGACATTGGACCCGACCCAGTTTGGCTTTGTCAAGGGAAGATCATGCCTTTTGAACTTGGTTGACTTCTTCGAAACAGTCACCAAGGCCATTGATGAGGGAAAGGCAGTCCATACAGCCTACCTTGACCTTGCAAAGGCTTTCGACACAATACCCCACTCGGGTATTGTAGAAAAACTTACCAGCTTAAATGTAAACCCATATGTCACAAGATGGGTTGCAAACTGGCTTAAGGACAGAACCCACAGGGTTAGAGTTGCTGGCGCTGTGTCAGACTCCAAGCCGGTCACAAGTGGTGTCCCACAGGGCACGGTCCTTGGCCCCCTATTGTTTGGCATCTACTTCTCAGAAGTACAGGCCAACATGGGAGGACTTTGGCTGACAAAGTTTGCAGACGACTGCAAACTGGGCGCCATAGTGGAAAGTGCATCGGACACGGATATCCTTCAGAAGGGACTCACGGAAACAGATAGCTGGTGCCAGAGCCATGGCCTGAAGTTAAACGCCAAAAATGTATAGTCATACCCTTCGGGAAAAACAAGGTAACCCCAAGCTACCATATAGGTGGCAATCCACTAAGCACAGAAGAGGTTATCAGGGACCTGGGGACCCAGGTTGACAGTGGCCTTTCTTTTGACACTCACATTGCTAAAGTGGTTAGAAAGACCTTCTACATTGCCCACCTGATCATGAAGGGATTCACATCCAGATCTAGTGAGGTCATTGTTCCCTGTACTCTTCACTTATCAGACCAATGATCGAGTACAATGCCCCATTCGGGATGTATCTCACCCGACATCTGCAGCAATTGGAGAGACCCCAAAAGTTCCTCACCAAAAGGATAAAGGGACTCCAAAATCTGTCATATGCTGCCAGATTGAAGAAACTCCAGCTCTATTCAGTCGCATACCGTCTGCTCAGAGGTGACATGTGCCTGACATACAAGGCCGTGTCCAACCCGGAATTAATGGACATGCTCCACCTCAAAAAATCCAAATCCACCAAAACCACTAGAGCAAGTGACTTAAACCTTAGCACGGATATAAATAGGACGTGCTGGAGGGATAGATTTATCACTCAGAGACTCCCTATGCTGTGGAATAAAATCCCGGTCCATGTGAGGCAGAGCACCTCGCTGACTGTTCAAGAGAAATCTAGACCTGTGGATGGGAGATCGTAGGTTTACCCCAGGAATCATCTCTGTGTCACTGCTGGACAGAGGCACAACAAACTAATGGGCACAGTATTTTTTCATATAAGGGGTGGCGTAAGCCACAATAATTTGGGCTAGGCTTATAAATGCCTTAGGGCAGATAGCCTAGTATAAACCTATGAACCTATGAACATATATATATATATATATATATATATAAAATCCACAAACATATCCAGCACTCGAAATAAATCCAGCAGGTCAAAGTGAACAAAAAGTTTATTAGACAAAATGTCCAACAAAAAGCACAAACCGGTGGCCGGATTCGCACAAGGCGTCTTCAGTGTGCATCGCTATGTTACAGGAACCCAGATTTAAACACTTATGCGAATGAAGCTATACAAATTTAAAGGCATACACCCTGGCTTTTAAAATATAAACCACATATAGCCTCAAACACCATAATAAACCAACGTATTTTGTGAAAATCCAAAAAACAAACATGCTAATATAATTATAATAATAAAATACTATACCAAAATATGATTTATAAAAATTAATTTAAATATAAAATATCAAACCCATGAGAGCTAACTTAAATATTATAGTATCCTAAACATGAATGTAATACCACTTATGATGTAATCTAATCATACCATATGTAATGATATTACTACACTACATTATTACTTCCCAATTGGACATAAATATTATTACTGTAAATATTTAACTATAATGTAACATAACCCCTGAAAAAAAGAAAAAGAAAAGAAAATAGAATACAAATACTCAATCCCATAAACCATCACCTATGCATTTAATACCCAATAAATTACCTAAGCAAATTTGTATATTATATATGCACTGATAAACAACCATGATGCTGAGTATAAACATGCTGGTATAATATATCCAAGCTAGTTGTTCTCATAAAGCATGTTACCAATGATCATTGAGGCCTGGTTTAAATAAAGCCCCCAAATTAACTATCCACCTCCGTTCTTTCTGTGTTAATAACTTATGTCTATAATGATCATTGGTATTATGCATAACTACCATGTCCAACCCTATAAATACAAAATGTGCTGTTGCATGCACCATTTTGTGTTTGTACAAGGCACTCCTAGATCTCTGACATTTAATGTCACTAACGTGAAGAGCTATACGTTGTTTAAATACACAAGAAGTCTGTCCTACATAAAATGCTCCACACTGATAGACAGCCATGTAAACTACCCACGAGCTATTGCAAGTAATAAGATGTCTAATATCAAACACCTTACTGGTATTCACAGATGTAAAAGACTTGGTTTTGGCCATCAATTTACAATATTTACATATTCCACAAGAAGTACTACCTACTATGCTAGTATGAATGACTTTTGTTGTTGTACCCTTCTTGAAAGAAGAAAGATGTTGTCCTACACTTTTACCCTTTCTGTGTCCAAAATGACATTCTTGATCCACATAATTGGTAAAAAATGCATCCAAGTGCAAAACACGCCAATGCCTGGCCAGTATGTTCTTGATACTAGAAGTATTACTACCATATGTAGTAATAAACCTAACTTGTTGAGTATCCACCCTGGATTCAGTATCAGTCAACAATGTTGATCTATCTATTTGGCTAGCCGCCCAGTATGCTTGCTTAATGCAGCTTTTTTTGTAGCCCCTTTTTTTTTAACCTATTTTGCAAATCTAGGGCCTGTTTTTCATATGTACTAGTTTGTGAACATACCCTTCTTACTCTCTGGAATTGAGATCCTGGTATATTTTGGATTGTGTGGGGGGATGACAACTGCTGGCATGCAAAAACGCATTTTTAGAAAAAGGCTTACGATGCAAATCAGTATACAAAGATCCATCTGTTGATTTACTAACCTTAACATCCAAATATTCCACTGTTTTGTGATCTATATCACCTGTAAATTTAATTCCATGTGAATTCTGATTAAGATATAATACAAATTGCTGCCAGTCTGTAGTATGTCCCCCCCACACAACCCAACAATCATCCAAGTATCTCCGCCACATTTTCAACTGTAACATTTTGCAATAATATGCAAGGATAAAAATTCTGAAACTCAAATGCCTGTCATTTAGTGACTTCAAGTTGGGGGGTATCACATCAGGGACAAAGTTAAATACTGGTTATCGTAACAGAGACAGAAAGTTGCTAGAATAAAAAAATGCATTATCACATGCTTTCTTAATGATGAAGTCTGATGTAAAAAATGCAAATGTCTGACATATTTAGAGATGACGAAGGTTTTGATGGTGGGGGGATCAGAGTAAGGAAAATGTTTAAAGTACTGCTGTTACAAACACAGATAGGTGCTTCAGTAATGTGCTATGCACTAATATGTATTCTCTGAAGTCAGGATATGAATATTATAACTCAAATGTCTATCATTTAGCGACTTCCAAGTTGGGGGAACACATCAGGGGCAAAGTTTAAAACACTGGTTGCCATAACAGCCATTGAAAGTTTCTGGAAAGGAGATCTGTGTAAAATCTTGCCATAACAGTAGATGTCCTTCTCTTCACTGTTGCAGTAGTCATAACCTAAGGGACTTCCTGCCAAGGATAGCCCAACATCTGCCAGTATACCAAAGCCTTTAGTACTTACAGGCATCATATATCACTTCCACGCTCCTTGCACAAGGTGTAGGGCATAAAGGTAACATACAGACACACACCCTCATAACTGAAAAAGCCCCAGGAAGAATAGACTGTCCCGAGGAACATGGAAGAACATGCGTCCAGAAAGAGAAAAGGGAGAACAGCCATTCAGCCAGGAGGGCAAGAAGGAACAGGGTAAAGCAGAGAGGGCAGAAGGGAGGGACCAAAAACTGCAATAGTGAAGAGAGAGACCATCTACTGTTGCAGTAATATTTTGCACGACTGTACTATATATCACTGTTGCAGTATTCCTAACTGAAGGGAGAATGCAAAAGCTCAAAAGGAATCCTGGGAGGAGGACACCATAGAAGACACCTCCAGAAAACCATGCAGGATAACATCCAACTTATAATGCCTAGAGAAGGTAAGAGCAGAGGACCACGTTGCAGCTTCAAGGATGGAACTGATATCCAGCTTCTTGAAAATAAAAACACCAGAGAAGGCAACATCCCTGGTAGAATGAGCCTTTACTGATGAGGAAAGACATTTGCTATGAAAAGAACAACAAAAAGAAATAGCCATGGAAATACAGGAGGAGATGGTTTGCTTAGAAACAGCCACACCTGAAGACCTAGGATAAAAGGAAACAATAAACTGTTCAGATTTGTGAATAACTTTAGTTTTCTTTAAATAATATCTGAGTTATCTATGCAGATCCAAGAACCTTCTCACTGGCAGACTGTGGAGAAGGAGAAAAGGAAGGAAGATGAACAGATTGATTAAGGGACAAATCATTGACCACCTTGGGGATAAAAGAAGGGTTAGTATAAAGAGACACCCTGTCTCTGTGGAAAACTAAAAATGAAGGAACAGCCATGATAGCCTGATGTTCAGTCACTCTCTTGGCTGAAGTGAGAGTTTAAAGAACAGCCTTCAAATTACAGTGTTGTGAGGAAGCTGAAGAAGCATGCTCAAATGGAGACTGAGTCAATTTTTCGAGTAGAAAACTGAGGTCCCAGGAAGGTGGAATAACCTCCTGAGAGGCCTGATATGAAGAAAGCCTTTAAGAAAGTCCTTGACCTCAAATCTAGAGGCCATAGAAGTCAAGGCAGACAAGCAGAAATTGCTGACAGGTGAACTTTAACTGAAGAATATGCTAACTCAGCATGGGGCAGATCATAAAAATAAGAAAGAACCAGAGGAACCTCCACAGATAGAGGATTCTGATGGCAACAGAGACACCAGAGAGAAAATCTTGTCCATTTGGACATATACGATTTCCTGGTAGTGGGTTACCTGGCTTCCTGCAAAACCTGAAGCACATCCTCAGAAAAGATGTGCCCAAAAGGGATCAAAATGCTATCACCCATAGCGTCATTTGAAGAGTGGGCAAGTGAGGATGGATAAGAGACCCCTTGTCTTGTGTGAGAAGATCCACCCATTGAGGTAACTTGTTATGACTGCCCCTGGCCAAGTGAGTAAGAAGGGGGAAACAATGCTGTCTGAGCCAAACGACATTCACTAGGAAGATTTTGGGACAATCCTACCTGATCTCATGCAAGACTTGTCCAAGGAAATGATAGGGTGTCCACTTTCAAACCAGAGGACTTAGGACTCTGGAACAGAATAGAGGAAGCTATCTGTTCAGACTGGAGGCAAAAAGATTTACCTTAGGAATACCCCACCAATGGACAATGTCCAGGAACACATCTCTGTAAAGCATCCATTTGTGAACTTGTGTGCTGTACCTGCTCAAATAGTCTGCCACTAAATTGTGACTATACAAAAAAATATGCTGAAGACCCACAAGAACTTTATTGCACTCAATAATGACATAGAAAGCCTCCAGACACTGGATCCAACACAATTTGGTTTCATCAAAGGTAGGTCATGCCTACTCAGCCTGGTGGACTTCTTTGAGAAGGTCACCAAAGCAATGGATGAGGGGGAAACAATTCACACTGCCTACCTTGACCTAGCCAAGGCATTTGACACAATCCCCCACTCGAGTATTGTTGGCAAACTTAAGAGGTTAGGTACAAACCCTTATGTCACCCAGTGGATAGCTAGCTGACTCCCAGACATGCCCCAAAAAATTATAATTGGGGAGTTCACCTCTACAAAGAGGCCACTCGCAAGCAAAGTCTCTCAGGGATCAGTCCTGGAACAACTCCTTTTTTCCATTTACTTCTCTGAAGTCAAGGCCAACATGAATGGCCTCTGACTGACTAAATTTACAGATGATTAGGAGCTGTCATTGAATCGACAACTGATACAAATGTCCCTCAGAAGGGTTGACACAGGTAAACAACTAGTGCCAGAGCCATGGACTAAAACTAAATGACAAGAAATGCATAATAGCATCTTTCGGGAAGTAATCTACCCCTGGAAATTGTCATATTGACAACACACCCCTAAGAGTTGACCCAGTAGTCAGGGACTTGGGAACACGCATACAAAGTAATCTAGCCTTTGACCAACACATGTCTACAGTAGTGAGGTAATCATTCTATGTTATGCAACTTATAAACAAAGGTATTGCATCTACATCCAAAGAAGTCATTGTTCCACTGTATTCAGTATTCATCAGACCTATCATTGCGTAAAATGCCCCCTTTGGTATGCACCTAACCAGGCATATCCAATAATTGGAACATCCACAGAGGTTCCTCACTAAAAGAAAACAGGACATAAGTAACATGTCCTAGGCAGACCACCTCAAGGCCCTATCCCTGTATTCTGTCTCCTATAGACTGTGGGATTGAGATCTATGCCTGAATACAAGGCTTTGTCAGACCTTACTCTGATGGACCTCCTGCATATCTGTAAAACAAACAGCAATAGAATTACCCATTTTAAAGACTTAAAAAACATTGCCTGTGATATAAATAGGACCTGCTGGACAGACAGGTATGTGTCAGAGAGACTACCCCTTCTCTGGAACAGGATCTCCATCCATGTGAAGCATAGTTCCTCCCTAACCCAATTTATGTGTAACTTGAACAATTGGATGGGGAACAGGAAATTCATCCTTGGTTTGGCATCTAAGTCTCTAATGGACACAGACAGCCTGTAAATGGTTCATCTCCCAAGCCCCTGCTTACACTTATCAAGGGTACCAGAACTTGTCAGAGATTTGGAATGCATGGCTAGGCTTAAAAAGGCCCTTGTGGTCATTAGCCTACTACACACCTATGCACCTAAGTCTTGAAAGGTGTTATAGAACAAACACATAAAAATCCCACAAACTTATATGCAAAAACTAATGCCACTAGATTGTGCTCTGAGGGAATGTAAACTGCCTGAAAAGTCACTTGAGACTGGACAGCTAGATCCCAAACTTGAACAGCTACTCTGCAAAGATGATAGGGCCTTGTACCCCCTTGCTTGATGACATATCACATCACTGTGGCAGTGTCGTTGAAAATGTTTACAGGCCCAGGACGAAAGATGGAATGAAAAGCCTGAAGAGTTAGAAGCAGAGCCCTCATCTCCTTTACACTGATGTTGTCCTACCTCTGACAAAGAGGCCAGAGACCCTGAACTTTGATAGAGCTGATGAAGGACCCCCATCCCCTGTCTGAAGTGTTTGTAAAGAGCTCTTGGGTCAGATCTGAAGCTTGTAAAGGAAGCCCAGGGTTGAAAGTTGATGAATCCATCACTGAAGCTTGAGCTAGAAACAGGGAAAGAGGGTTATCAGAAGTCCAGGGGTGGCAATGTTGGAACCACACTGACTTGAAGTGCCACTGATGCTTTTTCATGTGGAGCCTGGCCAAAGGGACCATGGGAAAGGTGGAAGCCATGAACCTGAGGACCCTGATAAATTCCTTGGCCGTGACTGAAGCCACAGGAAGAAGAGACTGGAAAAAGGCAGTTAGAGACAGGACCTTGGTGGCAGGCAGACATACCAATACAGGGATGGTCAGAAGCCTTTAATCAAGGAAAATGTGATCTTGAGAAGTAATTGGAGCTGATTTCTGTAAGTTATGGTAAACCCCAGACTCTGTAACAGGGAAATAGCAAACCTAAGATTCTTGAAACATTGCACTGGGGCAAGAAGCTTGAATGAGCAGTTTGTCCAGGTATAGAAAGATCTAAACACTTCTCATCCTGCAAAAGGCAATGACAGGAGCAAGGCATTTGGTGAATACCCTTGGGGCAGTAGAGAGGCCAAAGGGCAAAGAAGACAGCTGAAAATGCAAGGAAGAAAAAGAGAAACAGAAAACGTTCCTAAAAAGGGGATAGATGGGTGTATGAAAGTAGGCCTGGAGTAGAAGAAGGGTAAATAAAGTGTGAAGAGACATCATCTGAAAAGAAGGGATTTTGAGAAAGGTGCTGTGCTGGGAAAGATCCAGAACTGGTCTCCAACTGCCTTCCTTTCCGGGAATCGAAAATGTTCTGGAATAAAAAAAAACTCCCTATCTAGGCAGGAGGCACAGCTTGAATGGTGGCCTGGACCAAAAAAGAATGGATTACCTCTAGGAAAAGAAGTTGTTGTTCCTGAGGAGGTTGAGGGATACCCAAGAAGGGATTTCCAAACTATGAAATATCCATGGCAGATAATGAACAGAACCCAAGAGTCTTGTTGTGATGTTTAACCAATTTGGAAGAGACAGGAAAAGACAGAGGGATAAGGGAATCTGGCCAAGGGAAAGGGGAAAAAGCTATCAAATGGAACCCAGCTTATCCTGAAAAGCAGGTTTCTGAAAGGTAGGGACTAGAGTTTTCTTAGCAGGAGGCACACGTCTAGAACCCTTTATTCTCTTAAGTGGAGGACAAGACTGCCTACCAACAAAAGCAGATTTGGAGGGATAATTCCTCTAAAACTTAGGAAGGAAAGAAACAAAAATATGTTTCAACTCTTGCAAGGCTTTCCCCTTATCCTGGAGAGACTTGAACAGTTCAGTAGCGGCATCAAAAAGATTTTTATTTTCCAAAGAAGAAATATAAATCCCCTCAAAGTTTCAGAAAACCCAGTATGCAACTTATACTAGGTCAAAAACAAACCAAGAAGGAACTTCGCAGTGTGGAGGGTGTGATGTTCACTTCCTGAACTATGTTAAGCACATAGTTCATTAAAAAAACTCTAACTGTAGATACGTGCTATAAAATAGAAAATAGTAGGTAGCCCACAGTTGAGTTAAAAATGGTAGGTAGTCCACAGTCGAGTTAAAAATGGAATATCCTTTATTGAAATGCACAGAGTACAGGCTATTTCGAACAAGGGAGTGTTTACAGAGGGTGGTTCTGTTAAGAGCAATATAAGAGTTACAATCATTCTTTTAACCACGTCCACCTTCCCCCTTAACACCATAGTGTAATCGGAGACTGTGCTACCTAAAACTGAAACTAAAAAGCTAGAGATAAATTACAATATAAGACCAGCTTATTAACACTTTATATAGGCTAACCAAATAATCCAAATTATATTAATTAAGAAACTAACAAAATGATTAGCTAACTCACAAAAAGATCTACCACTAAACATCTATCAAAATAAATATTAATAAATATAAACTTAACCACTTTTAACAAATATCGCTTTAGTATCAAATAAATATTTCATCAGGTTTGTGTGTCAATAACAAACTATAAAATGAATGAACATGTGTATAAATCTACAAGTGAAAATCTAAGTAGGATGAAAAAAAACTATACAGTGATAAATGTTAAAAATAACACATTCATGCCACGGGGAATGTTTAAGTGTGGCATCTAACTAGGAAAACACTTAGTTCGAATGTTTGCGAGCGCACTCAAGAGAAGTGTCCCATTTGAAAACAAATGCACCCTTATATTTGGAGCCATCAGAAATATACCACATAGAACAGTTGAACCATGTGCTTTTTACACTTACAATTATTTTCAGAATAATAATGTCTAATAAATAAATTAATTAATTAAAAAACTGTCAAGAAGTTAATCCTGCATGAATGTGTCTAGCATTAACAGGCCCACACGAATGGTTCTAAAGTGAAATGATGCAACTAATCTCCCTTTCTGGAAAACGAAATAATGTAACTAGTCACCTTGTTTGGAAACTAAACCTGTAAACCAGAACAGCTGATGGAAAAATAATGTGGTTTGTGTACATAATATGCTACATACTTTTTAAGTGTTATAACCAAGATTTATGAAAATAGAACGAAAGAACTTAATCCCAGTCAGAAAAAAGGGTCACTTCTCTATAAGGCACTTAGCAGACTACCTCCTGAATTGTACAAAGCTAACAAAGTAACTTAACATTATTAAGAATACAATTATCTAACATATAAAGTAACATTAAATCTACCTAATAAGTTAGCTAAGAATATTAAAAAAAGTTAAAAATGTGAGAATGTTTAACAGATAAACCATATTAAAATATAAACAAATGCTCAAAAAACATACATATAAAAAACAGAAAACAGTACCAATTTCATTTATTTCCACTGTAATATTTTACAGTGTTTGATATTTTTTTTAACAATATTAGCCAGTAATGTCATCATTACTCAGTCCTATATCAGTCTTTTAATAGTGTTTTAAACAGTTTTAAACATCCATTACTTTGCTGTTTTCCTCACTGTAGTGTGATCTCGGAGTTGGTATATTTAGGTAGGGGGTGTGGGAGGCACAGCCCCCCACACCAGGGAGTTGTGAGGGGTGAAGCCCCCACTTTATGTAATGTCTTGAAATGTTTTTTTTTTTGTGTGTGGAACAGGGAAGGTTATCTTGGTGGTGGTAGACCTTCAGCCATACAAACCAATGTCTGGTGGTAGCTCTCATTAACAAGTGCATGGGAATGTGCATTAACAGAGGTAGGGCATTGTGGGATCCCATTGTGATGCAGGTAGCTTATCCTCCATGCAGAGTGATGATGGTTAGGCCATTCAAATGTCCTCATATCTGGAATGCCAGTAGGGATAAAAGCAGCCCTCATGGTAACCTGGCTGATGGCCTGTCAGAAATTCTCTTGCTTCTGTGGTTCTGAGGCTTCCCTACCATAAAGAAATGAATGAGCTAGACTTTAGCTGGGTGAGACTCGATGGTAAGCAAGCATTAACTGAAACAAACGAACTACTCCAGTGAGACATTTTCAATACTTTCTCATAAAACTCTCTTAAAAGGCAACACATTCCAAGCAGAACTAACACCTCTACTCTACTCAAGGGGATTCTGAATTTAATGAAATTCAAATGCCGTTCAAAAGTGGGATTCAGTTTCTACCTCATATTTACTATTCTGCCTTTAACAGGATACACGTGGATTATGATAGTCACATTTCAATACTCTGCACTTATTAGGCCTTGCAGCATCCTTTGTGGAATTAGAGTGTGAGAGGAATTAAAAACTCTCATGATTTTTTTTTCAAGGAATATATATTAAGATGACTATGTTAATAATTAATATTAGTGAAGGCTTAAGATGGCCACCACAATATAAGCAGCTCTTTTTGCTAAAACTTCTTTGCTTGATTAGATTTCTAATGGAATTCTTCTAATACACCCAGAACTACCAGTAAATATTTAAAATCTAAAATTTGCATTAACTAGTCAACATTGCTTCCAGTTTATTTATACTTTGCAGATAATTTATGCCTGTTTCTTTCTGAGACTTTCTTCATGCGAGAGTGGTCACAGCCTAGTTCATTAGCTAGGAAAATACTCTGTAGGAAGAAAGACAAATAATATTTTTTACAGCAACAAACCTCAACAGAATGCTTCAAGACAGTGATCAAATGTAAGTCTAGACTTCCAAAACAAAATTTTCTTCACTATTAATGCCTGAAAAAGATACAACTAAATTGCAGTAGTCTTTTACACTTGAACACTTAAAAGAGTGCTCTTCAACCTATTCAGCTAGCCATAAATAGCATTTCAGGCCAGCTTTCAGATATGAACTTCACTCTTAATGATTTTACTAAGAGTTTGAACTTTTGTGAACATCGTATCTAGTTATCCACATTAGAGTGCAATTTGAAACAGACATCTAATGAACTACCCCTCAATTAAAGATAAATTGTTAGACCTGTAAGCCAGAAACAGATTTCACAACTTATTAGTCTATGAAGTGCTCAAGATCCAGGAGCACAATAATCTTTTTAAAACCATTAGTGACATTTTAGCAACTCTAGTAGAGGGTCATAAGTTGGCTGATAATATAAGTAGAGAGAGAATAGTGCTTTATCTTCTCAGCTTTGCAACTCCTTTGGACTACCTAAAAGTTGCATACTATGCTAACACTAACCTCCAACACACCAAATCCCATTTTAATTTTAAGAAACAATATACAAGTAAAACTGATTTATACCAAAAACTATATTCTTCCTTTTTGTCTTGCAAACTATCATCTTCAACCTATAAATTAAAATTTCATGAAATATATTTATATGCTAGAAGTTCATCCAATTGCAATCATGTTTTTGCTAACAATAATACTAAGAAAAATTAATTGCTTTAAAGATTAGAAATATTCAATTAAAAAAGTATTACACTGAATTTATAATGAATGATGCATATCTTACTCGAGGCAAAAATCATTACATAGTCAAATACTTCCTAAAAATTATACAACACATGGATAATCAAGTGAAGATTTTCTTCAGTTCCATGGGAATGTAAGTTTACAAGGGAAAACGGACAATGTTTCAACCAAAGATCTGTAGGTATTTTCACTATTTAGATCCTATCTATTGGAAATTAGCACTCTTACACTTACCTTCTTCTAAAATAGATTTTTTCGATCTTATGTCACTCACTATTTTCTTTGATCTAATAAAGTTAAACAAAGTAAAAACATGCTGTAACTTAGCATCTGTGAACTGGTATAAATTTGCCAGCCTGACTCTTACACTATAAAGTCATTTCTAAACATAAATATGGATCACATGATACAATTAAGCTCTGAGAATAAGAGCTAAATATTTGATCTTGATTTCACAAAGTACTATTTTACTTCCACAAACTACTTTTTCTATTTCTTATTACTTTATTTTTGTTTTAATATACTTATCTTGTCATATATTATATCTCAATACAGGATAATAGATTACATTACCTTTTACCCAATTGCCTTGTTCTACAATATTTGGTATGCAAACAGTCTGCATTTTATATTTTATATTTTTATATATCAAGTGGTTACAACAGCTAATGTTTATTATCTGTTTTTTTTTTTTTTGCTTTTTTCTTGACAAATATATTGTATTAATAAAAAAATATTTGAAAAAAAAAAAAGACGAACACTTTCTCCAGCACTGTTTTCCCTTGCTAGCTGCCTTTCCAAGCACTGCTGGCAAAACCTGCATATATGTAAATAAGACTTATGTCATACTATTTTCATCCTTCTTCACATTCAGTTATTTCCTTATTCTTCTTATACAGTCATTTATATTCATTTTTTACTTTCCTCTTCAAATAGTAAAGAAAATCAGTAGTACGTTTCACCCCTCTGGTTTACATTTTGTTTACTTGTTGTATCTTATCAAATGTTTACTCAATGCATCCCAATGGTTGGACTGGCCCTGAAATTGGTTACTTGTTGATCAGCCTCCTACCACAGTGAATACATTTAACTAAATAAATAAATACATAAATAAAATAAACAAACAAATGCATAAACAAACAAATGAATAAATAAATAAATAAATAAATAAGAAAAAAAACACGTTATAAAATTATGTCGTGCTGTTAACTGCCAACATGGATTCCTACACTTCCAGTGGTCATATCAAAACATTTTTGTCTGATATAAAGGGAAATTCTGCATCTGCTTTATGAGACTGCCATCAAGTTGTAGCCATAAATACGCACTTGCTAAAATCATTTATAAAATAATTTTGATAAAAGAAAATAGCAAATACTGCATCAATAAGAATCAAATGACTGTGTATGAGCTTTGCAGATAGGAAATGCACTTCTATAACTATCATACATTTCCATAGGTAAATACTAGTCAATCAATCTGCAGAGTATTACGCACCAAGCCGATAAACAGATAGTGACCAAAGGTGAGAATAAAACCATAAACCCTGCATCTGTGAGGTAAACAAGTTAACAATTATGCCATCTCCCAATATAAACTACTGCTCTTTACTCAAAAGTGGAACTGAGCTTGCTACTACTTGGCAAAAGACTTCTTGCATCCTGAAATAGGACTTCAATAATTCTATAACAGAATGCATATTAAATTAGTGAAAGCATTTGTGAGGGTATAAATATACTACAGCTTATTTTACTGGTTTATACCCCTTACTGCTATATACTCATCAATCAGAAACCTGCTTAGATTATAAAAGGAAAAAAATTAAAACATCACTTCAATGATTAAAAGGAGGAGCAGATGTTTTGGAGAAGGAGGCTCACAGGATAAAGTGGGCAGCACAATAGTCTGCCCTTAATATTAATGTATTAGATTCATTTAGAAAATCTACCTAAACTATGTTTTAGTTATGAAACCCAATCTAGTACAAGCAACAGCAGTTTGTCGTTTAGCACCATAAATTACCATTAGAACTAGCATTTTTTCTTCTTTTATTTTAAATATGTATAACACTACACTTGTGCTGCTCCTACACAAGAGTAGCTTAGTCCATTACAAAATACATGTTTGGTTTAAAGTCTGTAGTTTGAAGTTTTCTTTCTTGTGACCAAGTAAGGGAATTGCTTTTGCTTTTACTGTCATCAAGTCACAAAGTGTCACGAGGAGAACGGTGCTATGCAGATTTAAATACTGAACAAGAATTTGGGCCATTTTCATTCACCTGGCCTGGCAGAGTTATCAGGCGTGGGTTCGTGCATGAGGATAGCAAGATGATACCTGGAGTTGTATAAAATAGGGGAGTTGTCATAATACAACAAAACATCTGTATACTTCATTATATGAATGAGAAAGTATATAAAAAGCTTCAGTATAAATCACATTAGCAAAGTGGTGATTAAACTCTAGTTGTACATGTTTCAGAATTTCATTGAGTGGGCAAGTACCTAAAGTCACAGCCATGATGGGTAAGGAGGCTTATCTGATCACTGCCAGGGAATGTGAGAGGATAGGGGTTTGTTCCATTTGATGTGAGAGGATAGGGGTTTGTTCCATTTGTTGTTACAGAGTACAAGTAGGTAGATTTCACTTGGACTGCTTCCCACAGAAATGGTAGACGTAGATCCTGCAATCACTCGAGTTGTGGATAATGGGACAGTGTTCATCCATCATGGACAGATGGTAGTGTGCTTTGATCACATATGGTGTTTTGTAGGAGAATAGGTGCTACAATCTCCAAAAGTGCGTAGATGACAGAGGACTCCGGTCACAGTCTGCAGTGGAAGGTTGGGCACTGGATAATGTTAATGTGTATGAGAAAGACATGGTTTGGGGTGTGCTATTCTGGTGTATGGTGTTTTTTTTTTTTTACCACTTTACTGCTTTTTTAACTATGCTTGTGTTGGATCAATTTCCTCTGCCAAACAACTTATCAGTATAGTGTGAGTTTGGCAGATTTTTGAGTCTATGAAGGCAGTAACTATCTGTAACTGAATGTGCAGTCTAGGCAGTATGCACTAGCTTTCTCCCATGCATGGAATAGAACTCATGTACAGACAGACAGCAGCTTGACTGATCAGTTTTCCCTCCCCATTTTATAAGACTTAATATACTCAGGGTTGCTTGGGGATAGTCATGAAAGTAAAGCTCTAATGAAAACACAAAGTGGAACGTGTACATTGCATCATAACCACAGTCTAACCACCTACCAATGCTACCATGGTTGGGATGTTTAGATTGTAGTCATGGAATGAGTACAGTGCATCAGAACCATACTCTAACCACCTACCAATGCAACCATGGTTAGGATGTTTAGGTTGTAGTCTTCTAAATAAACTAAGAAAAATCTATTTAAGTAAGTCTCCAGCTTTTAAGTCTTTTTAACATACTGACTCCTCCAGGTATTTCTCTAGTATCATCTTAATGATGCCTGTTGGTGTTGAGCATTGCTTGTTTATAATTACATTATCAGTTCTCAAACCATGCTATTTACAAGCAACTGAAAGATTCCACATTAAAGCTCACATCATGGACAATGCAACTGCATTACTACTTGACCACTGAGTAGTACAGCTAAAGAGACAATAAATGTTCATATTTTAGTTTTTGATATTGCTATAATTTTCATATTTCTCTAAATATTTCAACCACCAAGCTAAAACAGTCAGAATTGCTTAGCTTCATATGATAGCATACACCTAGGTGAGCAAATTGCTGCTGATAGCATGCAGCTTGAGTGGTTAATGAAACAGTGAAAGTTGCTTAAAACCATTACAAAAAATAATATTTGCAATGTCATTGTGACTTATAACTCCCATTTAAGACCTAGAACATAATCATGTGATCACCATAAAGATAAGGTTGCACTGGACAGCTTGCCATTTATACTTCTTTAGAAACACTTGTGGAACTATAGATATGAAAGTCTGAAATGTGAGGCTATAACTTGATTTGTCAAAAGACCCAGGATGCAGCCATGAGTACAAACTTCCAGAGTGCTTTGGTAAGAACATGTTAAAGATAAGACCAAAATCAAACAATGATTCCCCCAACCTATGACCATCACATATGAGTAAAGTCTGCTGGCTGCTTACGTATTCGGTGTATTTTATTATTTTTAATTTTTTTAATAATATTTACTTTTTTATGTCTGAAAAAATAAAAATACGTCGACGATAAAATGAATCCTTTTGGTAGTAGTATGATTTATGATTTAGATTCCTGTTATCAACATTGTAGACTTTCATAATTTTAGTAGCTGATGAAAAGGCACTGTAAATTGAGAGAATTTCTATATTCCTAGATAGGAAAGCTTCAGTTAAAACTTCTGAGATGTCAATTACAGAAAAAGTGAAAATAGCTGTATTTTTTCTTACGAAAAGGCATAAAATTGATATGAGGTGATAAAACTCATTCAGATTTAAAAAAAAAAGAATAAGGGAAGATTACTAAAAGCAGATTTAGTTGACCTGACTGAATGGATAGATAGATGTCACTGGCCATGGTATAATTTGATTATACTACGGGCAAGACTGGCCATGGTATAATTTGATTATACTAAAGGAAAGATTGTGAAAGCCTGAAATACCAACCTGATTACTAAAAATCAGCAAGCCATGGGATTACATCTGTATAACCCACATCATCCCACTCTGATGCTTAAATCTAGCACTTTAGCTACTCCAGCCACATAGTGAGAAAAACAAATGGCTGCCACATTCTACTGCTCACTATGTGGAGTTTTGAAAATAAACATTGTACAGAAAATTACAAATATGATTAAATATTCAAAGTGCCTCTTAATGGGGAAAAGAACATGGATGCCCATTTCTCTGCCTTGCTGAGTGGCCTAGGAATTATAGTGTAAGGCTGATTATGCATTTATAACCCTACATATAGTCCATTATTTTCAGCAATCTGACTGGTGTTAAGATTCTTTGCAACCACATCAACATTAGACTATGACTATTGATATCCATTAAATCAGACTGGCTGAAACTGTTTCAGAACCACGAGGATGTTCTTTACTCAATTACAGCAAGAATAAAGGGAAGATACACTCTAAAAAATGAAAGGTACATAATGAAACAAAGAAAACCACAGTTACTCACTTTATTTTCTTTGCTAAACAGCACTAACATATTCCGGTTTTAATGAAATTTATTGATACACCATCATAATCCCATCTCCTTGAACAAACCAACTGCTGACTTTCTTTACTCTTAAATTTGTTTAATATACCACTCCCTCAATGTTATCCACAAATGAATTAGATTAGTTACATTTCTGATATAAAAATAAGCACTATCTATCACAATTAAGAGCAGCACGTAGTCAGAATTACAGTGACAAATAACTGGATACTTTACTGATGCTTAGAACTTGCTTAACCTCATGCATCGATCAGCTATGCTGTAAGAATAAATCACTACTATACTCAGCAGTTAAAATGTATATACATTTCAATTATGGGTTATGTCACAGTAGTGGGGGAAGTCCTCTTTGGGGGCAGGATACAAAAACTGTATTATTAACTGTCAACAAATGTTATGAAGTTTATTGCAGCACTGAAACATTTTGCAAAAAAATGATGCTGGAAAAGAGAATCAGCTAGAGTGAGGTTTGATTGACTCAGAGTGAGGTTTGATTGGCTCTTAGAGTGAGGTTTGATTGGCTCTTCTCAAGTTTAACAGCAGCGCTACAGCACATTTGTTTGCACAGATTTAGAACTAATGTATTACTGCCTGCTATGCTCTGCCCCACTTGGTTCCATTGACTTGCACTGCAGCGTTCTGATTTGTTCTTCACAGCAGGACTCAACAGTCATAATGCAGTGTTTACTTTCCATCCAGCAACCCTCAGTCAAAGCCTTACCCGAATGAAGGGTCTGCTCTCTCATGAACAGTATTCTGTTACTGTGCAGCTGTCAACTGAAATCCTCTATGTAAGGCAATGCAGTGGTGAGGAGATATACAGACTTGGAAACTGTGGTGATATTGTTGTTTAGGAAATGAAACATTTTACACAACTGTGCAAAAAAGCTGCCTCTAAACATTTTTTTGAGTACACTTAAATTAAGAAGGCGAATCCGCTGTATGCACTGAAACTCTGTTTCAACTAACAGTGATAACTGCAATTGCCAAAGAAACACAAATCTGTCAAAAGGCAAGAAAATTGGAAATTAAATTGAAAATTTTAGTCAGATAATGTATTTATACATGGCCCATTTTATATGATTATTTTAATGTTGAAAAGCTCATTAACAGACAGCAGGTATGCAGACTAGGTATGAGGAAAGTAGTTCTGACAGGAAGGCTTCAGTGAACAAGATATATCAAACAAATAAATGCTAGAACTTGCAGACAAACTACATAAGAAACCAGAGTGACAGTTAAGAGAAGCACTGGTAGAGACAAACTAATACTACACAGAAGGCAAGAATAATGCCACTATAAATTCCAAATTTTCTGCCTTCTAACACAGACTTAAGACTGTCGCCACCAAAGTCCACAACAGATCAAGGGGATAATTCTTGGCTCTCCAAAAGCACTCTTCTTTTAGCCTCTACCTCCCTTCCCTCATATCTCATTGGCACACCGACCTGTTCTCTTTCTTCTGTCTTCCACTTTTCTTTCTGCTCCTCCTTCTCACGTGTCTATGAACCCCAGTATTCCATACGCCTATCTATTTTTTCATGCTTCTTTTTGTAGTTCAAGTACCTGTTTTGTAAATATTTAACCATAACTTTTACTTGTTTCCATGTCTAATCTTTGTTATTCATGGTGTGTCTGACCTTTTATAAGTCCAGGCTGAACCTAAAAAGTTTATGTGATCCGAGTTTTACCCTGAACAACAAATGAATGAATAAATACATTCATAAACTAAGTTATGGCATTAGATACTACTGGGGACATTAGAGTGAAATGTATTTTTATCCACATGGTTTATGGCAAGGTATACGAGATATGACAAACAATTGTCACAACTTTAGAATACTTATGCAATAAGCCATGGAGAAGAGATTTTATGCAGTGTTCAGATTTAGACAAACCACAAAAGAACTAAATAAAACACTAGTCAATTGCTGCAAAGACCAAGTCTTGGACATTTTAAAGATGGCAGGTTAGAAATCAAAAAAAACAGATTAACTAGAATTAACACTCAGAAAAAAGTCAGAATAAATCGATTACCTGACTCAAATATATCATTAGATGATTTACTCAGCTATGGAAGGTCATATTAAATTTTAGAAGCAAGCAGTCAAATTATGAGGAAATGTTAGGGTTAAATAAAAATGGTACAAGTTGACAGGAACAGAAAAAATAGGTACAGCAGAAAAACAAAATTAGGCATAATGAAGGACATGGTAAAATATGTATTGGGGTTGGCATAAGGTTAAGGTGTTTACACAAGGTACAGTACATACGTAATGGATATGGCATAAGGTTAAGGTGTTTACACAAGGTAAAGTATATATGTATTGGGGTTGGCATAAGGTTAAGGTGTTTACACAAGGTACAGTATATACGTAATGGATTTGGCATAAGGTTAAGGTGTTTACACAAGGTACAGTATCTACGTAATGGATTTGGCATAAGGTTAAGGTGTTTACACAAGGTAAAGTATATACGTATTGGATCTGGCATAAGGTTAGGGTGCTTACAAAAGGTACATTATTTGATTATTACTTTTGGTCACTGTCTGATTTTTGGCAAGGCATACAATAGAATGTAGACTAACTGCCTAGCATGTACCTATTTACCTATGAACATAAACAGGCTGCTGTATTATATTATCCATTTTTCTGTGCTTTTACATTTTATTACCGGATTTCATCCAGTCATATAAGTTTAATATTGTCTACTCAGTGGTTCAGTCCATGTACTTACTTTTTTTCCAGACATCTTTTCTGATTTAAATTTGTTATTCAGTATGTTTCTATTTGCATTTTATTTCTTATAATGACCAAAAAGTGTGCCACGACCAGATTAGTTATGTGGTTAACATTAACAGACAACTAACTAACTGAATATATGAGTATGAAACAGAAGAAAGTGCTTCACCATACACACGTGCCCATGTAATATTCATGGGAAGTAATTATGAATTAGAATAATTCATGAAAATAATGTTTTATATGTGCAAAGTAACACATTTTAACCATCCTCTGAGTTTTATGGCAGAAGTTGTTAGTATGCGGTTAGTGCATCTTTCACATTTGGCCTATTTGTTCCACATTAAGAGCTATGACGTGTATCTCTCTCTCTCTCTCTCTCTCTATATATATATATATATATATATATATATATATATATATATACATACACATATGTGTGTGTGTGTGTTTGTGGGGGGTCTACTTTGCATTACTGAAATTACACTTTACCAAACTTTAAAACGACACAACTACTCTGAAAATCTACTTTAATGAACAGTCACATCAATCAGATTTTTAATCGGGGATAGGAGGCAGTTGGCCAGCATTACAAAACAAACATACCGAAGCATGTCAAACCCACCCCACAACCCCCTAACTAAATATGCCAAGTCTGAAATTGCACTATATATATTTATATATGTGTACACACACACACACACACACACACACACACACCCTTTTCTGCTCGCTCATTTGAATTCACCTACACTATGCTGTTTTTTGGGGGTATATTGTGGCTTATATTTTACATCTTAATGCATGATACAGCAGTTGGAAGTGAAATGTGACTTCCGTAAAATGAAAAGCTCCCACCATGCTGGCGGATGGAGGTATGCACAACTGGGTGAAAAAAATGTAGTTTATGAATTCCAGCCTCTTTTCTATTTCAGCCAGTGGGTGTAAGGTGAAAATTATCCATTGTATGTTAAACAGGGGAATAGATCACATACAGAAATAATGAAGCATAACATTTTAATAGAACTGAAGCAAGGCAAGTTGTAAATAATACAGCTGACAGGTACAACAAGGTGAACCTTATACAAGTAAAGCTGCCAGTATACAGTAAAGAACATGAACTTCATAAAATGACAGAGCAAATACTGTAATACAAACAAGCAACACTGTTCAGCATTTACATCGTAAAAAATAATTAAAAAAACTCTCTGAAATAACAACACCGAGTAAATATTGCAACAACAATATATACAAATCTGATAAAAATGGCTGATTCTGAGTAGCTGCCAAAATATAAAGTACAACAGCATAGTCATGGGAGTTAAAAGAACTCTTCAGCTGGTATGAAATATAACACAAAATGTGGTTTAACACCTATAATTGCTGAAAAAAGTGGATCCCAGTGGTTTGTTACTTTAAAATATGAAAACAAAGGTCAAATGTAACCTTATCATAGTTAACTGTTTCACTCTCTTTCACTCATTCCTTACTTTTCAGTCTCCAGGCTTAATCTAACATATTTTTTTTTTGAGAGTGTAGCCAAGGGCTTACTATCTGGAGCCAAAAATAGATGTACTACAATACGCTTACAGTCTAAAGAGAGTAAAGCAGCTGTTCAGATAACAAAAGCAGAATGCAGACTGATACAATCACACAAAAGGGTAACTGAAACTCCTTTTCTGTCATATTTTTTCATTACCTTAAACCTATCATAACTGAATGGTAGTAAATAAGAAAGGATGTTTCTTTTTGAATGGAACAGTGCTTCCCTAATGATGAGGGCAGCTGCAGTACAGTTATCGGAAATGAGGAGAACGGATAAATATTGTGTCAAACTGCAAAGTGTGTCTCATATTAATGTGCACAAGTGTGGGAAATCTAGTATGATTGTCTAAACCAGAAGGTGCCTGCAGTGGACATCTTCTCATCAGCCAACCAATGTAATTTAACACAGCCTCATGAGATGTGCACTAGTGTTCCATCAGGCTAGGAGTTCCTTGTGTTGTTACTAATCACCATTTAAGCACCTCATGTCTATCTGGACCATGTACAGTACTTGGTCATCTTCCACAGAGTGTAAGTTTATATAAGTACAGGAACTGTGTGATATCACCATACATTGATTTAAAAGTGTTTCTTCTTACCAGCAACAAAGGTGGTTTTCAGGTCAAGGAGACGTAGTACCATGAGCTACATTCCTGAGCATGTCTCTCTCTCTTTTTCCTATACAGGGACCAGAGAGAGTACGCTGTATTTGTGTATCAGATATGTGAGTTCCCACAATTCCCCAGAATGACATTGCTTTTGCTTTTAAATGGAAAGACTGTCTGAAACAGCACTATGGCATAACAGAAATGGCTATTAGTAGAAGTGATTGGGTAAATGTGATGAACTGTAAATGAACCCATGTACTGCAGATCAGGGTTTGAGCCCACAGCTGATATTTATCTTCTAAAAGTAGAAGTAAATCATGTAACCAGATTAAAGCTTCAAGGTCATTTTGAATTCAAAGAAATGGCAGTGAAGGATCTTGCACAAGTAGAAAAGACAGACAAGCAAATAAGTACTACATAAATATTCTGCACATACTTCTGAGTCTTAATGTTCTATCTGAATGATAATTCTTACACTTATTTTCATGTTCAGATTATGCCAAATAGGAAATGTACTATGTCACTCATCTAGTCAGGATGTAATAGAAAAGACTTTGTGGGTTCTGTTCAAGCAGCTTTATTATGGACAAACATCAGGATTGAGGCTTAACAACTTTGACTTGAATAAACTTATATACAAACTAGCTATTTCACTGATACATTCTCTCTGGCTGTACTCTCAAAATGGCACTGAAGCTAGCATGTGCTTGCTATTTATATTCACGTTTAGTCCTTGAAACGCTTCTTAAAGATACAGTGCACATGCTCTGTTCCACATACTGTAATCATTTGAACTGGGACTAATACTACATCCAGCTGTAAGACACTGACTCAGCTGCTCATGTGAACAGTTAAGAGGCTTCACAATGTACATACTTAAGGGATTTCACTGCACATGTTCACAAAATGCAGTAAATTACTAACATTTTTTATCTGAATACCACAACATCATAAAAATGTATCTATCTGTTCTTTTCAAACTTCTTACCCTGCTAAACATTCTGCACTATCAACACCATCATAATAAACAAATATTTTTACTTAAACATTTCTATAACTGTTTACTGATTACAGGTGGCCTATAGGGATGGAGAAAATATTATTTTCTGGGTCAGTCTGTCTTAACTTTTAAGACACCTTGCATCAGTGAAGTACCTTAACTGTATTATCATGCAACCTGCAAACATCATCTCCGTAATGAAATGTCGGATTCAAAATGCTGAATCCTGACATCCAGAAAAAAAAGACTGAAAATCTTGGAGAAAAGTGAATACTGAACATTGCTCTTCTCCTTTAAACTTTTTTTGCAGGGGCACGCTCCTCTGTACCTCCTATACTCCTCAAACTTGCATATACCAACTCTTAAACTGCCATTCCTCAGAGAAAAAGGAATATTCTGTGAAATGTCAGTCTCAGAATTTGTATATGAAAGTCTGGAGTTTTTGCAGTTCAGTCTCTATGTTATGCGGCTTGTTCATATGCATCTGGATATTTCAGATTGTTACTGCAAATATAGGCTATTCTGAGGGGCATTGCAGGCAATATCTATAGTTCCCCCCCCCCCCAAAGGGAAGCACACAAAGTTCTGTGCTCTAGTCTCAGCACTTCCCACTACAGAATCCCTACTGTTCTTCTCCTTCTTCTTCTTTCGGCTTTTCCTGGTTAGGGGTCAACACAGCAGATCACCTGTCCGCTCATGACTGGCAGTGGAGTTTTACGGTGTTGAGTTGCCAGCCTGGCACCCAACCTTCCACAGAAGGCACACACACACACACAAACACGCACTCACACCTAGGGTCAATTTATAGTATCCAATCAACCTACAGCATGTCTTTGGGATGTGGGAGGAAACCGGAGCACCAGGGGGAAACCCACGCGACCACAGGGAGGACATGCAGACTCCGACAGAAGGCACCTCAGCCAAGGATTGACTGACGCAAAAGGAAATGCTGATAAGAATTGTGTGCTTTTAGGAAAGTATTCAGTAAAATCACGGTGATTTTACAAATTATATTTTATGTTGATCCACTACTGTAACAGGTGAGACAAAAAAATGCTCTAAGGAAAGGCAGGAGGAGTTAGCAAGGCAGAATTCTAACTAACTAAAGGGAACCCATACTGTACAAGTGGGTACCAAATTGAAAAAAAAAAACATTTGTTATAAAAGAACAGGAAGACAAACTCTAAGGATATAAGTGAAGAAAGGCAGAAAATGTAGTGAATGACTGGGGATGTTTTTTAAGAGATGGTTGGGCTAGTAGTACTGAATAAATTCACAGGTTCACAGGTAAGTACTAGGCTAACAGCCACTTCCGTAAAATGAAAAGCTCCCACCATGCTGGCGGATGGAGGTATGCACAACTGGGTGAAAAAAATGTAGTTTATGAATTCCAGCCTCTTTTCTATTTCAGCCAGTGGGTGTAAGGTGAAAATTATCCATTGTATGTTAAACAGGGGAATAGATCACATACAGAAATAATGAAGCATAACATTTTAATAGAACTGAAGCAAGGCAAGTTGTAAATAATACAGCTGACAGGTACAACAAGGTGAACCTTATACAAGTAAAGCTGCCAGTATACAGTAAAGAACATGAACTTCATAAAATGACAGAGCAAATACTGTAATACAAACAAGCAACACTGTTCAGCATTTACATCGTAAAAAATAATTAAAAACTCTCTGAAATAACAACACCGAGTAAATATTGCAACAACAATATATACAAATCTGATAAAAATGGCTGATTCTGAGTAGCTGCCAAAATATAAAGTACAACAGCATAGTCATGGGAGTTAAAAGAACTCTTCAGCTGGTATGAAATATAACACAAAATGTGGTTTAACACCTATAATTGCTGAAAAAAGTGGATCCCAGTGGTTTGTTACTTTAAAATATGAAAACAAAGGTCAAATGTAACCTTATCATAGTTAACTGTTTCACTCTCTTTCACTCATTCCTTACTTTTCAGTCTCAGGCTTAATCTAACATATTTTTTTTTTTTTGAGAGTGTAGCCAAGGGCTTACTATCTGGAGCCAAAAATAGATGTACTACAATACGCTTACAGTCTAAAGAGAGTAAAGCAGCTGTTCAGATAACAAAAGCAGAATGCAGACTGATACAATCACACAAAGGGTAACTGAAACTCCTTTTCTGTCATATTTTTCATTACCTTAAACCTATCATAACTGAATGGTAGTAAATAAGAAAGGATGTTTCTTTTGAATGGAACAGTGCTTCCCTAATGATGAGGGCAGCTGCAGTACAGTTATCGGAAATGAGGAGAACGGATAAATATTGTGTCAAACTGCAAAGTGTGTCTCATATTAATGTGCACAAGTGTGGGAAATCTAGTATGATTGTCTAAACCAGAAGGTGCCTGCAGTGGACATCTTCTCATCAGCCAACCAATGTAATTTAACACAGCCTCATGAGATGTGCACTAGTGTTCCATCAGGCTAGGAGTTCCTTGTGTTGTTACTAATCACCATTTAAGCACCTCATGTCTATCTGGACCATGTACAGTACTTGGTCATCTTCCACAGAGTGTAAGTTTATATAAGTACAGGAACTGTGTGATATCACCATACATTGATTTAAAAGTGTTTCTTCTTACCAGCAACAAAGGTGGTTTTCAGGTCAAGGAGACGTAGTACCATGAGCTACATTCCTGAGCATGTCTCTCTCTCTTTTTCCTATACAGGGACCAGAGAGAGCTGTATTTGTGTATCAGATATGTGAGTTCCCACAATTCCCCAGAATGACATTGCTTTTGCTTTTAAATGGAAAGACTGTCTGAAACAGCACTATGGCATAACAGAAATGGCTATTAGTAGAAGTGATTGGGTAAATGTGATGAACTGTAAATGAACCCATGTACTGCAGATCAGGGTTTGAGCCCACAGCTGATATTTATCTTCTAAAAGTAGAAGTAAATCATGTAACCAGATTAAAGCTTCAAGGTCATTTTGAATTCAAAGAAATGGCAGTGAAGGATCTTGCACAAGTAGAAAAGACAGACAAGCAAATAAGTACTACATAAATATTCTGCACATACTTCTGAGTCTTAATGTTCTATCTGAATGATAATTCTTACACTTATTTTCATGTTCAGATTATGCCAAATAGGAAATGTACTATGTCACTCATCTAGTCAGGATGTAATAGAAAAGACTTTGTGGGTTCTGTTCAAGCAGCTTTATTATGGACAAACATCAGGATTGAGGCTTAACAACTTTGACTTGAATAAACTTATATACAAACTAGCTATTTCACTGATACATTCTCTCTGGCTGTACTCTCAAAATGGCACTGAAGCTAGCATGTGCTTGCTATTTATATTCACGTTTAGTCCTTGAAACGCTTCTTAAAGATACAGTGCACATGCTCTGTTCCACATACTGTAATCATTTGAACTGGGACTAATACTACATCCAGCTGTAAGACACTGACTCAGCTGCTCATGTGAACAGTTAAGAGGCTTCACAATGTACATACTTAAGGGATTTCACTGCACATGTTCACAAAATGCAGTAAATTACTAACATTTTTTATCTGAATACCACAACATCATAAAAATGTATCTATCTGTTCTTTTCAAACTTCTTACCCTGCTAAACATTCTGCACTATCAACACCATCATAATAAACAAATATTTTTACTTAAACATTTCTATAACTGTTTACTGATTACAGGTGGCCTATAGGGATGGAGAAAATATTATTTTCTGGGTCAGTCTGTCTTAACTTTTAAGACACCTTGCATCAGTGAAGTACCTTAACTGTATTATCATGCAACCTGCAAACATCATCTCCGTAATGAAATGTCGGGATTCAAAATGCTGAATCCTGACATCCAGAAAAAAAAGACTGAAAATCTTGGAGAAAAGTGAATACTGAACATTGCTCTTCTCCTTTAAACTTTTTTTGCAGGGGCACGCTCCTCTGTACCTCCTATACTCCTCAAACTTGCATATACCAACTCTTAAACTGCCATTCCTCAGAGAAAAAGGAATATTCTGTGAAATGTCAGTCTCAGAATTTGTATATGAAAGTCTGGAGTTTTTGCAGTTCAGTCTCTATGTTATGCGGCTTGTTCATATGCATCTGGATATTTCAGATTGTTACTGCAAATATAGGCTATTCTGAGGGGCATTGCAGGCAATATCTATAGTTCCCCCCCCCCCCAAAGGGAAGCACACAAAGTTCTGTGCTCTAGTCTCAGCACTTCCCACTACAGAATCCCTACTGTTCTTCTCCTTCTTCTTCTTTCGGCTTTTCCTGGTTAGGGGTCAACACAGCAGATCACCTGTCCGCTCATGACTGGCAGTGGAGTTTTACGGTGTTGAGTTGCCAGCCTGGCACCCAACCTTCCACAGAAGGCACACACACACACACAAACACGCACTCACACCTAGGGTCAATTTATAGTATCCAATCAACCTACAGCATGTCTTTGGGATGTGGGAGGAAACCGGAGCACCAGGGGGAAACCCACGCGACCACAGGGAGGACATGCAGACTCCGCACAGAAGGCACCTCAGCCAAGGATTGACTGACGCAAAAAGGAAATGCTGATAAGAATTGTGTGCTTTTAGGAAAGTATTCAGTAAAATCACGGTGATTTTACAAATTATATTTTATGTTGATCCACTACTGTAACAGGTGAGACAAAAAAATGCTCTAAGGAAAAGGCAGGAGGAGTTAGCAAGGCAGAATTCTAACTAACTAAAGGGAACCCATACTGTTCAAGTGGGTACCATATTGAAAAAAAAAAACATTTGTTATAAAAGAACAGGAAGACAAACTTTAAGGATATAAGTGAAGAAAGGCAGAAAATGTAGTGAATGACTGGGGATGTTTTTTTAAGAGATGGTTGGGCTAGTAGTACTGAATAAATTCACAGGTTCACAGGTAAGTACTAGGCTAACAGCCATTATGGGTAATTTTAAATCAAGTTAATTTCCCTTTCAATGATGAGAATCAAACCCTTACCTTGTGACTGGAAGTTGAACACCTTAAACATTACACCAACTTACCCCTCCCCCCAAAAAAAGCATGGGGGAGACATAGGGTCATACTTGCATACACTGGAGGTGTAGGTAAGCTGTTAATTAGGTAGAACCAGCAGTATATGTGGTAGGTAATGGGCTCACTAAGTGGGCCCAATGGGCCTTATCTACCATGAATATATATGGCAGAAGGAAACTGAATGTGCCATCTTTTGCATCTCACAGTTTGTTCTAAAGCCAATTGGACTGGTACAGAGAAGCATAAATGACTGACTGATTGGTTTCTGCAGTCCAGAAGCAATGCATTTTTCTAACGTTATTACTGTGTTAAAGTCAGCTAAGAAGTTTTTTTGCCAGGAAATATTAGGAAAGTGGCTGGGTTAAGCAAGATGTAATAATACCTACATCAGATGTGGGAACCAAAGGAATTCAAAACAAAATTCCAGCATTCCAACCCAACATATAAACCGTTCTTCCATATTGCTTCCTCTGGTCTGTGGAAAATGCTAATTATAATGCTGCTATCTAAAATTCAACAAATTTATTTTATTAGTGTATGTAAATGCTTAAATGCTAATGGGCAGGAGAGACGCTTTACGGTGTGTAACCCAAAGGTAAGTAAGAGACATAAGTAAAAAAAAAAAAAACATTCAATCACAAACACTGTGGTGCAAAAGGAAAAAATTGTTGAACTATAATAAACAGACTACACAATGGTTAACAGAACAATACTGTAAGTTTTTACAAATACTTACAAGAAAGAATGGAAGAAACATGCACAGTGTAGCAGAAGAAAATGGCAAGTGTGGTGGAACACTACTATAAACTGAAACAAACAGATTGGTGGAACACTACTATAAACTGAAACAAACAGATTGGTGGAACACTACTATAAACTGAAACAAACAGATTGGTGGAACACTACTATAAACTGAAACAAACAGATTGGTGGAACACTACTATAAACTGAAACAAACAGATTGGTGGAACACTACTACAAACTGAAACAAACAGATTGGTGGAACACTGCTATAAAATGAAACAAACAGATTGGTGGAACACTACTATAAACTGAAACAAACAGATTGGGGGAACACTACTACAAACTGAAACAAACAGATTGGTGGAACACTAATATAAACAAACAAACAGATTGGTGGAACACTACTATAAACTGAAACAAACAGAATCAATGAACTGTGACTATAAGCAAAAAATACAAATCTAGGTACTGCCTAAAATATGTATTTTTATTTACATACCATATCAAAATCTGTGCAAGCAAAAATCAAACATAAAACTAAGACAATGAAATGCTGCTCTATAACCAAAGATGTTCCATATAAACAACTCTTCACTTCCAGGTGTTTTTCTTACATTCAAGACCCACATTCTCATAGAAAACATAGGTTTGTAAGTGTATACTAGGCTAATGACCACTAGGGCCCTTATAAGCATAGCAGTGAAATCCAAATGTGAACCACAAATATGATTTTTATTGGGGGTGATTTACTGACTGCCTCTGTCTATCAGAGGCACAAATGCCAAATAAGGGGTGAATTCCCTCAGCCCATCAGTTGGTTCCACATTCCACTTAAATAAGGTTAGAGAGAAACTCTCCTTCACATGGATGGGGAGCCTGTTCCAGAGAATGGGAATTATGTAAGAAATGCCTCTCTCTCTCTCTCTCAAACATATCCTATTTATGTACCAAGAAATATTTAGATATTTTGATCTAGTAATTCTAATGCTGTTTGTTTTGAGTATGTGCAAAATACTCATAAAAACAGGGTCCAGGGATGCACTGTATGCCAGGCAAAGATCACCTCTCAGAAGTCTGTATGATAATGAGTAAAAAGATAGGGCTTTGAGGTGACCAATTTAGGACATTGTGCTTACTCCATGTATTCTTTTTGTAAGGAGCACTTGTGGACATTCCAGTTGCTGCATGTGTCTGTTCAGGTACATACCAAAAGGTGCATTATAATCTATGATGGGTCTGATGGGGGAAGAGTACAGTGGTACAATGGACCTAGATGGCAAACCCTTACCTAAAGTTGAGCAGCAATGAAAAATTTTCTTACTACCTTGAACACATGTTGGTCAAAGGCCAGGTTACTATTTCCATGAGCTCCCACATCCCTGACTAGTGAATCAACTTTACAGGAGGTATGCTGATCACATAGTTACCTGGGGTGAATGACTCCCAAAAGGTACTATAATGCATTTCTTTGTACTGAGTTTAAGCCATGGTTTTGGCACCAAGCGTTTGTCACAGTGTTAGACTTTCCTGAAGGTTGTTCTCATCTTGGGGGGGATTCATTGAGTCCTCCCAGTCTGCAATCATCTGGGAACATGAACAGCTCTGACATCTGAGAAGGTTGATGCCAAAGAGGAGTGGGCCAAGCACAGAGCCTTGAGGGACTCCACGGGTGATCGCCTCTTTGTGGAGGTGGCCACACTGACACTAACCTCTTGGGTCCTATCCGGGAGCCAGCTAGCTATTCAGCATGTGATAAAGAGATTCATGGCTAGTTATGTAAGTTTGTTGATGATGTCCAAGTGGGGTATTCTATCAAATGCTTTAGTTAGATCTAGGAGCACCACTTTTCCCTCATCTATTGTTTTAATGACCTTTTCAAAAAAGTTCACTGGGTTCAGTAAGCATGACCTTCCTTTGATAAATGCAAACTAGGATGGATCCAGTGTCTGGAGGTGTCCTATGTCCTTGTGGATAATTTCCATGATAATTTGTTCCATTGCTTTGCAAATAAGACTAGCTAGACTAATCAGCCTGTAGTTTTCAGGATCAGTTTAATGTCCTCCTTTAAAAAGGGGATAACCACTGGAGTCCTGCATTTTCATAGCACAAACCAGGTTTTAAGACTATAGCTACATAGTGACTCCATGAGTCCTGATAAATCATATTTTAGACTATTCTGGAGGCATCAAGAGATGTTATCTGGGCCAAATAAAACTATGTTCTTGGCTTTAGCAATTGCAGACATTACATTCTCCATAGTTATAGTTGGAGGGGTTATGTCTGAGGGTATTTCTTCAGGGATGGTTGGGGATACCTCATTTCAAACATTCTGACCCCAAAATGAGGTCAGGAACACTAAGGATGGTGGAGTCTCTATCTTCATTAAGGACAGGCACACTTCCAGACTGGTTTGAAAGCATGATGCACTAGAACTTCTCTAGATGCAATTGACAATTGGCAAGACACCCATCCAAGTTATAGCCAGCTATAGACTCCCCCTCCATGACTCAGGAGACCCAATCTGCCTACCTGGACCTACTTGACTCTTTCAAGGTACCCCCAAACAACCTGATCCTTGGTGACTTCAGCTACCCCACCATAAACTGGGTGAACTATTCCTGCTCTAATCACAAATCAAATGAAATAAGATAAACTGAAAAATAAAATAAGGTCTTGTGACCAATGCGCTATAGATGATTAAACTTTTTTGTGGATGTGTAGCCTGTTTTATTCCTGCTTTAATGCACTCACCCAATGATTCCTTGACTTCATCAATTCTAATGCACTAGACCAGCTTGTATCATCCCCCACAAGGGGAGATAGCATTCTGGACTTGGTTCTCATCAACATGAGTGACCACTGCATTTCCCCCATAGTAAGTTCTTCTCTGATGAAATCAGACCATTGGTCTATCTCATTCAAAGTGTCTATCTCCCCGCCATAACCAGTAATCAGTAGCTTCACACCACCGCCACCCTCAGAGGCTGCAGACAAACATGCTGAACATTATGCCAGTAAAGTATACAAGTACCTGTACAACTGCATGGACTCAGCCATACCCAACAGAACTAAAACCTGCTCCTCAAGGAAACACATACCTATCTGTTGGACATCCTCAATCAACAAGCTTGAGAACAAAAAAAAGAAACTGTTGTCCAATGGTAAAAAGGCACAAATTCCCAATTGGAAAAACTCCCTTCTTAGCCTCAACAAGCAAATTAGATCAATAGTGGAAACATCTAAAGCCAATTATAAATCGAAATAAAGGATAACCACAAAGCCTTTTTCAGTTATGTCAGAAACCTCCATGGCAAAGCCCAGATTTGTTCCAAATTGGTTCTTAACAATACCACTTACACTGGCCCTGTTGACTTAACCAACCTGCTAGCAGATAGGTTCAGCACAAACTTCACCCCCCGACCCCCCCCAAAAGTCCATTCGACATCCCCATTGCATGCCCCGCAGCTCACATCTCCATAATCCAAGGCAAAGAACACAGCTTCTGTGGGACCTGATAGTATCCCAGGCTGTATTCTGCAACATCTACAACAAGAACTAGCCTTGCCATTGAGCACCTTGTTCAACCATAGCTTAAGTACAGGCTTCATTTCAGCAGCGTCATCCCTTTGCACAAATGTGGTGCCACTACTGACCTTGGAAACTATCATCCCATTAGCTTGACAAGTCTGATCTGTAAGGTCATGGACCATATTATTATGGATCACAATTCAAAAGACATGCATCTGGAGCATTTCTCCCTTGGCCTCCGCTGAAAATTGGCTTTGTTCCAAGTCAGACTTTCCCAGTAAACAAATGTTAAATAAAATAACTAAATAAATAAATAATAAAATCTCACAAACAAGGACATAGGCAATCTCCAAGCACGTGATCCTATCCAGTTCAGATTCGTCAAGGGCAGATCTTGCCTGTTGAACCTGGCTGACTTTGTTGAAATTGTCACCAAGGCACTGGATGAGGGAAAGTCAGTACATCCAGCTTACCTTGACTTGGCCAAAGCCTTTGACACAATCCCCCACTCAGCATCATTGAAAATCTAACATAACTTGGCATAAATCTCTATCTCATCAGGTGGGTGGCCAACTGGCTCACTGATATGACCTACAAGGTCAAAATAGGTGCCACCACCTCTGATAGCAGACTTGTCACTAGTGGTGTCCCCCAGGGATCTGTCCTGAGACCCCTATTGTTTGGCATCTACTTCTCAGATGTCCAGGCAAAGGCAAAAAGACCTGTGGCTGACCAAGTTTGCGTACGACTGTAAGTTGGGTGCTGTCACTGACTGCCCAAATAATAACATACTTCAAGAGGATCTCACAGCAACAAATGACTGGTGCCAAAGTCATGGCCTTAAGTTAAACACAAAAAATGTATTATCCTACCATTCTGCAAAAACATGTCCCCTACTGATTACCACATTAATGGCAACCTCCTAAGCACATAACCTGTGGTGAGAGACCTTGGTACACAGGTTGACAACAATCTCACATTTGACCATCATGTAGCGGCAGTTGTCAGAAAAGTTTTTACTTGGTTCATCTCATAGGTAAAGGGGCTGCATCAAGACAAAAAGGAGGTTATTACCTCTCTGTACTCCTCCCTCATTAGTCCAATAATTGAGTACAACACCCAGTTTGGTATGTACTGCTCCAAAAACCTGCACCAACTGGAAAGGCCACAGAAATACCTCACAAAGAGAATCCATGGCCTCCAAACCTGTTCTATGTGGACAGGCTCAAATCACTATCACTCTACTCAGTATCATAGAGAGGTGATCTGTGTCTCGCCTACAAAGCAATCTTAGACTCTGCTCTACTAGAGATGCTCCATATCCGTAAGTCCAACTCCTTGCGCATTACCTGATTGAAAGGTTTAAATCTAATATGTGACATTAACGAAACCTGCTGGAGAGATAGGTTTGTCTCCCAGAGGCTGCCCCATCTCTGGAACAGACTCCCCATACACTTCAAATAAAGTAAGTCACTGACCCTCTTTAAGTGCAACCTTGATGAATGGCTGGAAAACCATAAATTTGTCCCAGGGGTTCCACTTGTGTCCCTCACTGACAGGGGCTGACTGAGGTTTCTTTTTTGGGGATAAACTCTTGGCTAGGCTTGTAAGGGCCCAAGGGCCATTAGCCTAGTAATCTTCTATGATCCTATGAGAGACTAGATAAAGTTGGAACTAAATCTGTCTGTTAAAAAAGTTTGCTGTATTGCCAGGCTCAGTGGATGTGGCACCATTAACCACCAGTGCAGTACATTGTTGTGTGCTGGCCTTGAGGTTTCTGCCATACCTGAAGAAGGCCTTGTGGTTGCCTTTCACCAGGGTGGCTATCAACCTCAAAGTTGGCTTTGTTTGACCTAGTTACCCCTCTTAGTAGCCTGTTTCATTTGATGAGAGAATTTTTATCTTGATAGGAATTACCCTTCCTGATTTTTGACATATTTTCCTTCTGTTGTATATCCTGTTTAATTTGGGATGCCACTAGGGTGGTTTGTTTCTGACACTAGTTCTAGGCTTATTCTAGTAAGTATAGCAGCCCTTACACAGCCATTGACATGGTTGTATAGAGTTTCAGATAGCAAATCCACATAGGCTGCTGTGTTCTCGGGTTTTGGAGGGGCAATGAATTTGACAAACCATCACTTAGTAAAAGGTAGTTTGCCTTGGAATAGTACCTAACTGTTACTAGTTTTACTGGTGCTATAGAGTTGATTTTGATTTCAAAGGAGACAGTTTTATGGTTAGACCTTAATAGGGATGATGAGAAATTGGGGGAGTGCAGTGTTCTCCCATATTTGTGAGTACGAGGTCCAGTATGTTGGAGTCTCTAGTGGGCATATTCATTGTTTGGACAAGGGTGCTTGTATTTATGAAATCCAGGAATCTTGCTTGTAGATTTGAGGCTGTGTATGTTAGCACGGATAGTAAGTATCTCCAGTAGGTCCAACTATGCACTGTGAGAGTCTTTGGACATGGAAGGTGACCTATAGCTGGTGCAGATATGGTACTAGATTTTGTCAGTGGTGATCTGCATGTGGAGGAACTCCATCTTGTCATCCTGAGCGACAACTCTAGAGGTATGCTTGTTATTGCGGTATACTGAGACACCTCTACCTTTAACCCTTGTCTGTGCAGCTACTAGTCTAAAAGTGTGGAAGGCACTGAAAACTTGCACTGCTTGGGTACTGTCCACCACTTCAAACCATGTCTTTGTAACTGCACAGATGTCTATATTCTTGAGTGTGAAGAGGGCTTGGAGGCAAAATATTTTTTTTTTTATTTAGGCTCCTGGCATTGAGCAGTAACACCCTGAGGTGCAACTGAACTGATTTTTATTTCACTAGACTTGTCAATTTGGCATTGCCTAAAAAACGTAGTATGAAGGTGGATAAAGTTTTAGCCAGTATTTGAAAGCCTAGGGGAGGTGCAGACCATCCTAGGTTAAGCAACGTGGTCTGTTAACCATGTCCTCCCAAGATGATATATATTGGATCCCCTTGACATCTGAAAGACAGCCAGTTGTTGAAATCTGGCATCATCCTCAGTGATTGTTATATGCTGCTCAGTGCCAGGCTCATACCAGCCTAAGACACAAACTGAAAGCCCCATAATGTTTTTCTTCATATAGTCCATTGAGGTTCATCTCAGGTCATTTACACCTACATGGACTACAATGGAATCGTACTGGTACTTGTAGTGTAATGACTTGAGTGGGTGTGTGATTTGGTAGGCCCTGACTCCAGACAAGCAGCTAACAATCATCTTCTTATTATTCAGCTTGATTAGAAGGACATTGGTAAGTCTTATAATGGACTCCCTTATGACAAAGGGTCCTGGGAAGTTTGTTTGCTTGCCTTAGCAGCTAAGTGTTTGGGACGCTATTAAGAGTGATTGTATGTGTCTTATTAGCAGTTATTTCTGAGTGCCTTTGGGCTTGCTGAAGCAAAGATTTGCCAAGGGGTGATCTAGGCTACCTTTGTTGTTTAAAAATACTGCTTTTAAGTGCCTCACCATACATAAGTCTATGTGTGTATTTCTGTTATGTGGGGTGGGTGTTTTGTATGTGTTATTTTGACAACCTGATGTGCACTTGTATATGAGTGCTTAGTCTCCAGTGTCATTGTGTAAGTACATCTCTTGCATACTGTGTCTGTTTATTTAAGGATTAAGTAGATGTGGGTAAACATGACACAGTTGCTACACTGTATCAAGATGCCCATAGCCACTAAGCTGTTCATAGAGAAGTTAGGAAATTGAATATTCATGCTGGTCAATCCTTTCATTAGTGAGCTACAAGGGGGTGATGTATTGGGTTTAGAAGGCTATTAAGGGTGCTTTGTTAGTAGAGACCAATGAGGGTGCTTTATTGGGGCAGATTATGCTAAACAGTAATAAAATCTACTAACTTTAATGTTTACACAGTACCATATTCTACTAAATCTATCGGTATTGCATATCAACACCCGGGTCCCTATTAATATTCAAATGTTTTAACGTTCGAATATCATATAGTCGACACCATATGATCGAATTTTAAACAGTTCGAAAGTGAAAAGCAATGGCACCGTATGGCGCAGAATGTTTAAATTTCCCTTTTCTGCACTGAAGTGCAATCTCAGAGTTGGTATATTTAAGTAGGGGGGTGTGGGGGTGCAAGGGGACTTGCCCCACTGCTCAGAGTGTTGAGGTAAGGTTTTTTTTTAATTTTTTTATTATATTTTTGATGTTTCAAACTTCGCTCATATGTTGTCGAACATATGAGGTTCGAAATTTTGAAACTTCGAATATATAATATATACCCTCAACACCCAATTAGCTACTCTAAGTCTGCTGGCGCTCAAGGTATTTGCTCTATACTTACTGCTTTACAGGGTACAATTTTGTGGGCTCTTCTATAGGGAAAATCTGCTTTCTAGGTGTGTACTGCTCTACAGGGTATGCTAACCACTGCTGCGCAGTGGGTACCTCCATGCAAAGACAATGAATGCATAGCAGCTAAGAATAAAGAGAACACTAACTAATGAGTCCTCTGGGTAATATAATATCTACACATTTAGTTAAACCAGGCAAACACCTCCTTTCACAAGATGAATAATCCAGACCTCCTAAAGTAAAAACACAGCCGAAGAAAACCACAAGTGCAATGCTAACTCAAACCACTTAAACCAGTGTTTTTTCAACCTTTTTACACTTGGGGACCATTGAAAATAGGTGAATTATTCTGGGAACTGCTAGGACAAAAATAAAGAACATTATTTTTAAGGCACCGATTATAACAATTGCTGTTTGAATGTTGTATGCCAAAGGATGTGAAGTCTGAAACCTCAGTCCTTTTTATGAACAGCAGACTAAAAATATGGGGCAAAAATCTAAACAGTTGAGAGGTATGCTACCTACCTATCTCTTACAAAAGACACACACACACACACAAACACACACACACACACCTACAGCTCTCAAGCAAAAAGGGACAAATCCAGAAATAATCAGGGTCACTTTTCATATATTAGTATTATTAACTTGAAACAATGACAAAATAACAGAACATGAGTGAATATGTATTTTTCTAAAGTAAAAGAAGTCTGTAATTCTAATTATTGTCATTATTTATTAAGTGTAATTCAATAATTTGTCATCTTTTTTCCAAAGGTCACCACTTTTAGGTGGGATTAAGAGACTGAGATGTAGGCACCTACTTACCTACCCCTTACACACACACACACACACACACACACACACACACACACACACACACACACACACCTACCTCCCTCTTGCACACATAATAAACACATACACCTACCACAACCTTACACACACAATCACATCCACCCGCCTCCCTCCCTCTTACACACAAACACCTACCTATCTCCATCTTACACACACACACACACACACACACACACACACACACACACACACACACACACACATGCCATACCTCTCAACCTCTCAGCACAAAAAATCTGGGGAAAGCCAAAATAATGGTGGGACAAAGCCCCAAAAATTGGGGCAAGCTTTAAGTATTGCTATCACAAACGTATAAAGTTGCTAGAATAAAAGGTATTGTGTTATTGTGAATTTTCTGAAGGATATCAAGTCCAAAACTCAAATGCTGTCATTATTTAGTGAATTCTGTCCTTACAGATTTGCCACAATAAAGCCAAAACAACAAAAAATTTATGAGGAACAGACTAAAAATATGAGGCAAAAATCTAGAAATTCTGCGAAAATCTGGACAGTTGAGAGATACCTCCCTCCCTCTTTTTACACACATGAACACACACACACCTATCACTTGTCCATTTGTGGCCTGCATTTCAAATGTCTTCTGGCATTCAAATTCTGCATGCACGGAAGATGAAGTGGAAGCAGCAGGTCACACAGACGCAGAAGACAAAAACAAATTGCAGAAACCTGTTGCATCTGCACGACCAGATGCAAAGGACATGCTTCTTAAAGAAGAACACCCTTAAAAAAATAAACAATTCTCCAGATCAGTGCCCCCCCCCTCTCCCAGCCAGTGGGCCCTAGTCTTTCATGGACCGGCAGTTGAAAAACACTGTCTTAAACAACTAGCTAAAATTCCTTGTTGAAGGCAATTTCGAGGCAGCCTTACAGCCGTTAACAGTGAGAAGAGGAGCAATTTTTTTACAAAACTACAATGGAATTCACAAATAAAAGTAGAAAACTGTAGCGATCACTCAAAATAACTTAAGCAAATGTGATTTATTAATCAAAAGCACTTGGCTTTGCCTGGATGGCACTGGATACATGTAAAACACTTCTGGAACACAGGCAACACCACCAAACTTTGCTGAGCTCTGGGAAGATGGGTAAGAGACATTATAAACTCTGAAAACCTGTATGCCATAATGAATACTACTTACTGTCTCCTGTTGAATGCGTTTAATCACTGTTTAGAAAAATTTTTAGGAAGTTCTGTAGCTATCCCAGTACGCTACTATAAGCGGGACTAACAGCTAAACTCTCAAGTGCTAATGAGGTGCAGAATCCCAATTGCCTTTAAAGTAAATACTGCAAGCAAAAGGGCAGTGAATGTTATTTATAGGTTTGTAAAGAGAATTTATTAGAATAAAAAAAAGTATGGGATTACATTCTGTGTTCGATTCTCTACTGGTTCATCTAATTAACATCTTCTGAGTACACCTCAGTAAATGTACAATAAAGTTATGACAATGGGTAATAAATTGTGGTGATGACTATCCCCACCAACTAAACATAATTAGTTACATACCTAGGTGACACTACGGGAACCTACAGCTGAAATATAAAACATCATACCTGAAAGCGGCTTGATATCACAGACAGTATATGAGACATGAAATGAGACTATACACCTTACAAACTGTTCAAGAAATGAAACTCAGAAAACACATTCAGCCCAGTCTCATGCTGAGCAGTTACCTACAAATGATCAGTAGTTTAATTTTACAAAATTAAAAAAGTAAAGCATTGCACTCTTGTCTCTCATCTATACTATGCAAATCTCAAGTAGTCTAGCAGGTGAATTTAAAAAAAAGCATGCAATCAAAAACAATAATCTGATTATTTAAAAAAAAATATCATCTTGTAAAGTATTAATTAAATACAGTAGACTCACAAAATTTGAAACAACTCAAAACATAAATTACAAGTTTTAGGTCAATCAGAAAGAAAAAAATATGCATGCTAACATATCCATCCACACACCTACCTGCATGTAAACTCTGTGCACATACATTATATATACAAAATACACAGACCTCCAGCATGCAGTCTCCGAACGCATACATTATGTGTGTGTGTGTATATATATATATATATATATATATATATATATATATATATATATATATATATATATATATATATATATATATAAAACAAACATGCATAAGACCTTCTTTTAAATGACAAAATAAAAAATACATAAATGGCCACTAAAACAAATAAGATATCACATATTTAGCCACTATAAGCGTTTTTTGAATCTCAAAAAATATACTGAAAGATATTTCAGTCTTGTCATCAACATGAGAAAGCCTGAAGAATGCATATAAAACTTCTATTGAATGATAATAAAGCATATACCAGATTCCATTATGCATCACACTTTATTATTCATAAAATTGGAGCTCTGTTTACCTTTTCAGCAGTCTGGCCTTTAGCATTACACACCATATTGCCCATAACAGAAACCTCATTCCTCCTACAATTTGGCTGTTGCAAAAGAGAAATATCCACGGCTGGGTGAAGCCACTCTCTCTCTACAGCGTATTTTTAAATAAACTGCTGCAGCATTATTTAGAATCTACTGGACACCCAAAGAATTGCCTGCTCTGTAAAATGTTTTGCTTTTTTCCCTTTAGTATAGTTTCAGAATGGACTACAGCCATCCACGCTCACAGACATTGCCAATGATGAAATCATGCTTCTGCTCATGCTGTAAAAACACAGCAGTAGCAGAATATGTGTCCTTGTTTTTCTACTGCTTTGTCTGATGCTCTGGGAAAGTGTTTCATTGTGGGACATGTGATTAACATTATGTCAATGGCCTAATCATTTTTAAATCCATAGCTTCAGGGTAAGAAAGCTTCCACCTCAGCAAAGCTGCTGTAACAATACACTGTGTATCTGAATAGCATCAAAACTCCAATAGAAAGAAGAAAGATGCAACCTGTGGCTAGATTTGTAGCCAGTTGCCATGAATGCTGTGTGCCTCCTCCATCCTGATATGTTTCTTAGGTCACAAAAACTGTGGTCAGCCTACAAGGCTACATACCTCCCAGATGCGATGATGACACTGCTGTTTAGTACTGTAGTAGGTGAGGTCATAGAAATCTGTTAGGACATTGGGAAAGTCAAAATAGCATGCTGTTTAGTCAAGAGTATGTTTTAATATAACTGTTTATCAGTTTAGTTGACATCCTTTAATGTTTTGCAAACTGCACCTATGTCAGCGTAGCTAGAAATGTGCAGTTCTGACTTTTTTAAAGGCTGAAGAAAGGGGACTACATGATTGTATTGCCCAGAACAATAAATTATGTTACTACAGCTCTGCTTGAAGAGTGACTGTACTCTACATGCCTTTCAGCAAGATGAGGACATTTAAGAGGAAGACGGGTTTGCGCAATGTAGAATAATAGTGTTTTACATATTGGTAGCATAAACTCATGCAGCAAGTTCACTAGCCAGTTACTGTTATCTTACTCAGACTTCTCTACACTAAATAGTTCATTTGACAATATCAGCTGTGGAATATAATTGTTCATTAAGAAAAATGTGCACAACATAGACATGATAAAACACTTTTTTCTACAGGGGGAAGCTTTCCTTGCACCTGCACCATCTTAATAACATATTAAATACCTCCGAAATCACACTAGCTCAGAGAAAATAAACTGTCCTTTAAATTGCAGTTTTCTATTCTGCTATTTCTCCCGATCAGTGTGATTTCACTCCACTAAGTAAAAACTACAGGCAAATACAGGAAACGATCCCTGAGCATAAAATACCAAAGTAAACACAATGACAGTGAACGATGCAGAGGTAGCAGATCAGGAGGACTTGAGCAGAAACCATATAATGAGGGATTTCAAGATAATTGAGCGAGAACTGATAGCAGGTTTGGAGTGAAGGACTGGCTTCACAACACTACAGAATTGCCAGCAGATATTGCCAGGGTTCATGAATGATTCCAATTTTGCTTGATCAGTTTAATGCTGTTAACATTTATTATGACAGTACCTGCTTGCAAGTTTTCAGGTGAATTATGTGATTTTGCTCCAACTGTTAACACTGTAGCTAAGCCTGGTAAATTACAGACGGGGTTCTGATTCTAACATCTGCTACAATGGTTCACACAGTATTCTGGGCAGATGACTGCTGGTCATGGAAAGAAAGCATGTGCATCCATAGCCTGCTCTTTAGTCAGAGAATGTGCTTTAATATAGTTATCAGTTAAGCTGATAACACACAAAATGATTACCTTCTTATAGGAAGGAAAATGCCAGCAACTTGAACAACAATAGTGACTGCTAGGATTTCTGTTTTTAAGGTCAATGCAGTCAGATATGAAATGGTTCTTTCAAAAACCTAAAAAGGAAACCCAAAGGGGATCCTAAATGATTTGTTGAATGTAGTTAAATTCAAAGTACTGTCAAATGAAAGAAAACCTTTTCAGAGATGCTGAAAAAAATTATATACAAATTATATAGAACAAGCCCCTAAACCCCCATTACAAAGGGGACCATCCCTGAACTCCCAAACTTACAATCAGCTGATGCACTCCAAGGCAAAAGCAATGTTCTGCCCACACTAACCTTGGCCAATGAATCCATTCTTTAGTTAATTCTTCTTAAGCACACAACTAACAAATCTGAAATTGCTGGGCATGCTGTAATGGATGGAAAACAAAGGTACCAGCAGAATGAGAAAAGACAAGTGGAGAATAGACTGCAAGTCACAACTATTATAAGCAGCACAGACAATATGCATCAAGAAGGCTAATCACATATGTGAAAAGAAAGGTCATTACTGAAAGCATAAACAAAAGCACTGCGAGCCCCAACAGCTGAAACATTAATGGTAAGATTAAAAACAAAGAAAAACATCTCAGCAGATTCCAGAACGGAGTGGACTTCCCAAACCCCTGACACTTATGTATATTAACTCAGAAGGTGTTTTACCTGAGAGAAGAGGACAACTCTGATACCTGAATATACTAAACTGAGACAGCTGTACCTCAGAAAACGAGGAAAGCATCCCTGATAATTTTATGTACTAACGCTTAGACAAGTGTATCCAGAGATGAGAAAACACCCCTTATACTTAAATATAGTCTGCAACACTTGTATCTCTAAGAAGGGGCTGTGTGTGTGTGTGTGTGTGTGTGTGTGTGTGTGTGTGTGTGTGTGTGTGTGTGTGTGTGTGTGTATGTGTATGTATATGTATATGTATATATATATATATATATATATATATATATATAGACAGATATAGGTATAGATAAATATATTAATATAGGTATATACAGATATATATATATCTATATTAATTTTAAGACAGTTGTGCCTCAGAGGAGGAGAGAATCACCCCAAAACTTATACATATTAACTCTGAGACGGCTGTACTTCAGAGTTAGGAGGAAAAAAACCTTAATGTCTAATTAACACTGAGACATCTGTACTTCAGAGTACAGTTGTCTCTGACTTAGTAGATATAACACAGCTGTACTTCAGTATTGGTCAGATTTGAGAAAGGATGGGGCAGTAAAGCCCAGACAGTCTGATGGAAGGGAATTGG